>NW_024061442.1:300000-489309 GCF_016432855.1 Salvelinus namaycush
AGGGAACTTTAGCATAAAACCCACATGGAAAACGGAGATTTGGCAAATAACATTTAAAGAGAGGCTTCTTTGACGCCAAACCAACAACAGTAGTTACTAAAACATAAATTGCTAATGTATGATTTAAAAGGTGGATTTTATGATGTAATGTCAACTTTATATATTTCTATCCCGGGACTATTCAATTTTGAACTCACCCACAGCAATTCTCCATAAATCTGCTGTGGATTACCCAGAATCCCGAAATAAATTAATAGATATGTGATAATTCAAAAACATAACTGGTTGTGCGTATAGGGAACCAGATCGTGAACACAAATAAGTTACTAAGTCTTTAACCACACTGTATTGTTACACTGGTGAGTAAAAACTCATGCTTCCTACACGAACTTTTTGTCTGAACATTATAATATATATTTTACGTCACACTAGCGTCATTGTCTTAAAGTCGCACATCTCCATCGCAGTCAGAGGTTCAGACTGAGCGTTACCCACTCCAGTCAGCAGTTGGCGGTGTGCAATTTTAAGGCAATGCTGTTAGTGTGACGTATAATCTAGTGGACGGAACACAATGCTGTTAGTGTGACGTATAATCTAGTGGACGGAACGCTTCTTTCAGCAGCAGCAACAGTTATTCAGCCACCTCGGTAGCTTGCTAGCCAAAATAGCCGAACCCATAAAGCTCTTTAGACGCTTTAGTGTATATTAGCCACTGTATTTTAATCCCTCGTCTGTCGTCTAGTTAGTTAGTTATCCTATTCCATTTCATATTTACGGTGTTGTTATTATTCAGCTGGCGGGCTGGTTAAGTTAGCATTAGCCTAGCTAACTAACATCTCCGACCATGAGTTCACTAAATTACTCTCTTCCTGCTGAAGAAGAGACGGTCTGTTGGACGGAGAAAGAAGCTCTCATCAAAGAGGAGGAGGAAGAGAAGGATGTTACAATACAAAAACAAGTAGAGGGTGAGGCTGTTACACGGAAAGAAGAAGAGAAAGACGTTACATTGAAGGAAGAGGCGTTCAGAGTGAAAGAGGAGGAGGGTGTTACAGTTAAAGATGAGGAGGATTCATCGGAAGAAGAGGAGGAGGAAACTGGATATCTGGGCCCGATTTCCCAAACGCAATTTAAGGCATCCAGTGGTTCTAAAGATGAACTTAGCCATAAGATGGTTTTGAGAAACCGGGCCGTGATTACCACTGGTAAGTACTGTCTTAAAAACAGAGGCACAAACTCTGCAGTTGTTGAACTGATGTTTGGTGTTAAAGGGGAAATCTGCAATTGCTACATCTATATTTGGACTTTTAAATTATTTATTTATAGCCATTGATTCTTGAAGAATATAACACATGCCTCATGAGCTTAGTTCAACTGTTGTACCACATCAGAACCCAAAATAAGCTTTTTTTACTCCAATGTTTAGAAACAATGTAAATCAACACTGTATAGCTTCAACATGGTTAAAACTATAATGTTGATATCATGGATGGTCAGTCCTTTCATCCATAGGTCTGTCTATGAATTTGAGAGTAGTTAAATGTCTCCAGGCCCATCATCATCTTATTACCAAAACAGTTGTGGAATGAGAGCCTTGTTATTGTTTCAACTGCAGGTTGGTTGATTGATGTGTGGCTTTTTTAAAGGGACAACCTAGTATTTAAACAGCAACAAAATGGCTGCCAAGAGACTTGGTTTGGTAAACAGCTGAGGGATGGGGCTGGAGAAATGTAACCACTCTCAAATTCATAGAGAAAGCTATTGTAGCAACCGTAACCCAACACCTAGCGACCTCGTCAAGAAGTTCAGACATCTTGGTGTAACAGTTATAATGTGTTGGCTTGACAGTCGCTGGACCCAGGTTTGAGTCCAGCTCAGGGCTACCCCCTGAATTCACTACACTATGAATACAAGGACTGGCCATGCATGATGTCATAATGATAGTTTAACCAGGTTTCTTGGCTATATAGTATATTCTAGAATTCATCCATGATGTCATAATGATAGTTTAACCAGGTTTCTAGGATATATAGTATATTCTAGAATTCATCCATGATGTCATAATGATAGTTTAACCAGGTATCTAGGATATATATATATTCTAGAATTCATCCATGATGTCATAGTGATAGTTTAACCAGGTTTCTAGGCTATATAGTATATTCTAGAATTCATCCATGATGTCATAATGATAGTTTAACCAGGTTTCTAGGCTATATAGTATATTCTAGAATTGCCAGTGAAGATTTCCTGTGGAGGCAAATTTTTAGAGCTGTTGATAAGTCATTGTATAATATTCAGACAATTTTTTTCATGCCTTTACATTAAAGGCAAGACATACCTAGATGCAATTACATTCATGAATTGGTTTGAAACCTTTGTTTTAAACCCTTCTCAAAGTTGGTGCCTTGACGGATTTGTAAAAAATGGTTTCTCATGAAACACTGTTTTTTAAATTTATTTAAATGTACCCCTTATTTCAGTTAAGTCAGTTAAGAACAAATTCTTATTTACAATGACTGCCTACACCGGACGATGCTGGGCCAATTGTGCGCCACCCTATGGGACTCCCAATCACGGCCGGTTGTGATACAGTCTGGATTTGATCCAGGGTGTCTGTAGTGGCGCCTCAAGCACTGAGATGCAGTGTCCGCTGCGCCACTCGGGAGCCCCAAAATCATGTTCTAGTGCTGTCCCCAACTAAAATACATCTTGGTCAACCAAGAGTCATCTGTTCTTTCTACCAATCGCCCCATGTGTTTTTATAAAATCAAATATACGTACTGAACTTGTCTGATGCTTTAAGCATTCTGTTGGATCAAATAATTAAGACACACAAATGACTCGAAGTCATAACCAGAGGGAGCCGGTCGTCAACGTAACCTGACCAGAGGGAGCCGGTCGTCAACGTAACCTGACCAGAGGGAGCCGGTCGTCAACGTAACCTGACCAGAGGGAGCCGGTCGTCAACGTAACCTGACCAGAGGGAGCCGCTCGTCAACGTAACCTGACCAGAGGGAGCCGCTCGTCAACGTAACCTGACCAGAGGGAGCCGCTCGTCAACGTAACCTGACCAGAGGGAGCCGGTCGTCAACGTAACCTGACCAGAGGGAGCCGGTCGTCAACGTAACCTGACCAGAGGGAGCCGGTCGTCAACGTAACCTGACCAGAGGGAGCCGGTCGTCAACGTAACCTGACCAGAGGGAGCCGGTCGTCAACGTAACCTGACCAGAGGGAGCCGGTCGTCAACGTAACCTGACCAGAGGGAGCCGGTCGTCAACGTAACCTGACCAGAGGGAGCCGGTCGTCAACGTAACCTGACCAGAGGGAGCCGGTCGTCAACGTAACCTGACCAGAGGGAGCCGGTCGTCAACGTAACCTGACCAGAGGGAGCCGGTCGTCAACGTAACCTGACCAGAGGGAGCCGGTCGTCAACGTAACCTGACCAGAGGGAGCCGGTCGTCAACGTAACCTGACCAGAGGGAGCCGGTCGTCAACGTAACCTGACCAGAGGGAGCCGGTCGTCAACGTAACCTGACCAGAGGGAGCCGGTCGTCAACGTAACCTGACCAGAGGGAGCCGGTCGTCAACGTAACCTGACCAGAGGGAGCCGGTCGTCAACGTAACCTGACCAGAGGGAGCCGGTCGTCAACGTAACCTGACCAGAGGGAGCCGCTCGTCAACGTAACCTGACCAGAGGGAGCCGCTCGTCAACGTAACCTGACCAGAGGGAGCCGCTCGTCAACGTAACCTGACCAGAGGGAGCCGCTCGTCAACGTAACCTGACCAGAGGGAGCCGCTCGTCAACGTAACCTGACCAGAGGGAGCCGCTCGTCAACGTAACCTGACCAGAGGGAGCCGCTCGTCAACGTAACCTGACCAGAGGGAGCCGCTCGTCAACGTAACCTGACCAGAGGGAGCCGCTCGTCAACGTAACCTGACCAGAGGGAGCCGCTCGTCAACGTAACCTGACCAGAGGGAGCCGCTCGTCAACGTAACCTGACCAGAGGGAGCCGCTCGTCAACGTAACCTGACCAGAGGGAGCCGCTCGTCAACGTAACCTGACCAGAGGGAGCCGCTCGTCAGCGTAACCTGACCAGAGGGAGCCGCTCGTCAGCGTAACCTGACCAGAGGGAGCCGCTCGTCAGCGTAACCTGACCAGAGGGAGCCGCTCGTCAGCGTAACCTGACCAGAGGGAGCCGCTCGTCAGCGTAACCTGACCAGAGGGAGCCGCTCGTCAGCGTAACCTGACCAGAGGGAGCCGCTCGTCAGCGTAACCTGACCAGAGGGAGCCGCTCGTCAGCGTAACCTGACCAGAGGGAGCCGCTCGTCAGCGTAACCTGACCAGAGGGAGCCGCTCGTCAGCGTAACCTGACCAGAGGGAGCCGGTCGTCAGCGTAACCTGACCAGAGGGAGCCGGTCGTCAGCGTAACCTGACCAGAGGGAGCCGGTCGTCAGCGTAACCTGACCAGAGGGAGCCGGTCGTCAGCGTAACCTGACCAGAGGGAGCCGGTCGTCAGCGTAACCTGACCAGAGGGAGCCGGTCGTCACTGTAACCTGACCAGAGGGAGCCGCTCGTCAGCGTAACCTGACCAGAGGGAGCCGCTCGTCAGCGTAACCCGACCAGAGGGAGCCGCTCGTCAACGTAACCCGACCAGAGGGAGCCGCTCGTCAACGTAACCCGACCAGAGGGAGCCGCTCGTCAACGTAACCCGACCAGAGGGAGCCGCTCGTCAACGTAACCCGACCAGAGGGAGCCGCTCGTCAACGTAACCCGACCAGAGGGAGCCGCTCGTCAACGTAACCCGACCAGAGGGAGCCGCTCGTCAACTTAACCCGACCAGAGGGAGCCGCTCGTCAACGCAACCCGACCAGAGGGAGCCGCTCGTCAACGCAACCCGACCAGAGGGAGCCGCTCGTCAACGCAACCCGACCAGAGGGAGCCGCTCGTCAACGCAACCCGACCAGAGGGAGCCGCTCGTCAACGCAACCCGACCAGAGGGAGCCGCTCGTCAACGCAACCCGACCAGAGGGAGCCGCTCGTCAACGCAACCCGACCAGAGGGAGCCGCTCGTCAACGCAACCCGACCAGAGGGAGCCGCTCGTCAACGCAACCCGACCAGAGGGAGCCGGTCGTCAACGCAACCCGACCAGAGGGAGCCGGTCGTCAACGCAACCCGACCAGAGGGAGCCGGTCGTCAACGCAACCCGACCAGAGGGAGCCGGTCGTCAACGCAACCCGACCAGAGGGAGCCGGTCGTCAACGCAACCCGACCAGAGGGAGCCGGTCGTCAACGCAACCCGACCAGAGGGAGCCGGTCGTCAACGCAACCCGACCAGAGGGAGCCGGTCGTCAACGCAACCCGACCAGAGGGAGCCGGTCGTCAACGCAACCCGACCAGAGGGAGCCGGTCGTCAACGCAACCCGACCAGAGGGAGCCGGTCGTCAACGCAACCCGACCAGAGGGAGCCGGTCGTCAACGCAACCCGACCAGAGGGAGCCGGTCGTCAACGCAACCCGACCAGAGGGAGCCGGTCGTCAACGCAACCCGACCAGAGGGAGCCGGTCGTCAACGCAACCCGACCAGAGGGAGCCGGTCGTCAACGCAACCCGACCAGAGGGAGCCGGTCGTCAACGCAACCCGACCAGAGGGAGCCGGTCGTCAACGCAACCCGACCAGAGGGAGCCGGTCGTCAACGCAACCCGACCAGAGGGAGCCGGTCGTCAACGCAACCCGACCAGAGGGAGCCGGTCGTCAACGCAACCCGACCAGAGGGAGCCGGTCGTCAACGCAACCCGACCAGAGGGAGCCGGTCGTCAACGCAACCCGACCAGAGGGAGCCGGTCGTCAACGCAACCCGACCAGAGGGAGCCGGTCGTCAACGCAACCCGACCAGAGGGTGCCGGTCGTCAACGTAACCCGACCAGAGGGTGCCGGTCGTCAACGTAACCCGACCAGAGGGTGCCGGTCGTCAACGTAACCCGACCAGAGGGAGCCGGTCGTCAACGTAACCCGACCAGAGGGAGCCGGTCGTCAACATAACCTGACCAGAGGGATTCGCCCCTCCGCTGCTGGACTTCGTAAATTCTGCCGTTCTGCTACTTAAGTTTTCAGATAGATAGACTATTTCAAACAAAAGACAATGAATAAATTGACAAAACTGACGCATCTTGTAGGATCAGGTCTGGGTGGTCTGCCATGGGCTGTTTCATTTAGTATCCGTTTGGGTCGGCATCGGGAATGATTGTATTTCCCCATAGTATGTTGTACCGAAGTTGAATGACTGAAAGGGAGTGTAACTTTGATTATAATTGCACTTCCCTGAAGGAGGGAAATGAGGTACAACACCTGTTTGTCCCCGCCCTTTCCTGTGTCGGTGAAGAGCGGTATTAAAGAGCAGAATAAATCCAAGCCTCTCATCACCTGTGGGTGGTGGGGCTTCCAGCAAGGCGTGGATTTGATCGTATGTTGTACCTAGTTTCCCTCCTTCAGGGAACAGTAGTTATAGTCATAACGTTACGCTTGTCATATGATGAACTTCAACTTAAATACGGGATATTGCTGTCGGACAATTTTTTTGTATTCTGAAATGCACTCGACCCACTTATCATTTAGTGGCTCCTTATGTTACGCTGGGAAAACCGTTTTCATGGGCACAGAAATACTAAATAATTTCAGAGTTTGCTAAATCCAATGGTTTTTAACTGAGTCATCTTGTAATCCAAGATGGCGTGTAGCAGTAAGACGTGTTTGTTGTTGTAAATGTTATCTTTTTTTGTATATATTGCAATATATTTCAATCTCTTTTTCCATTTTTTTAATTACATATACCTTCCGGCAACCCGCCTCACCCAATGTGATACGGATCTGCTATTTTTTTTAGACCTTATAGCTAGAACCTCCATCAGAAGCTAGCCATCAGAAGCTAATTAGCTACTAGCTATTTAGTCATTGTTAGCTACTGCTAGCGGCCTTTACCTTTTTAGCTCAGACACCAGCCGCTTTTAGCCTGGATAATACCTGCCAGTCTGCACTGCGCGATATCAACCCTGAGCATATCGGACTGTTTTTCTCCACTACATCACCGTATTACTGCCGTAAGCTCTGGACCATTACACCAGATAATCGCAGCTGGCTAGCTGCTACCGAGTGGCCCAGCCTCGACGCTAGCCTTGAGCCAGGCCCATCTCCCGGCCTGCTCAGTGGACCCTATGATCACTCGGCTACACAGCTGATGTCTCCCAGACTCTTCACTAAGACGACTAGAAGCCACTACATTACCGCATTCCTGCCGTAAGCTCTGGACCTTTGCACCGGATTGGCTATAGTGGCTAACGCCCTTGTCCCGAAGCTAGCACCAGTTAGCCTCGAGCCAGGTGCATCTCCCGGCTAGCAAACAAAATTACTCCAGCTACAATACCTCTTTTGCCAGTTGGCCTGGACCCTTTGTCGACACAGAGCCCCGCCGATCCATCACGACTGGTCTGCCAACGCAATTCCGTCAGATGTGCCCTCAACCGGCCTTTGCCAGACGTCGGTGACACCCTTGTCCCGAAGCTAGCACTAGTTAGCCTCGACCCAGGCGCGGCTCCCGGCTAGCATAGTAACGACTACCTAACGGCTTCCCTGGTTCATATATTGCTGTTCACTGGTTCATATATTGCTGTTCACTGGACCCTATGATCACTTGGCTACATAGCTGATGCCTGCTGGACTGTTCATTAACAATTGATCAAATGCATCTAATGACAATGCCTGAAATACTGTAGTCCTCAATATCTCCTATTAGCTTAGCCCAATATGCTTTTTACTGAAATGGGCAGGGAGTACGCTTTGTTATTGTTTCTACTGCTGATTGCTGCCCCCGTTACTCCTCAAGGTCCAAGGACTGTATGTTATTTTCAGAGGTAGACTGGCTCTAAAATAGTCAAATATTCCATCTAAATGTGAATCCATTCTCAATTGCGATACATTTCTAGAAACATAAATCGCTGCACTTTCATATCAATTGAGAATAATTTCACACAATACTTTCATATCACATCAAAATAAGTAACCAGTTGCAATACCCCAAACGGTAAACCAAATTCGTTTCTCGTAATTTCACCTTCCTTTAGGCTTCTTTTTCTTCTTTGGACTTTATATGGCGGTTGGAAACCAACTTTATGGTGCATTACCACCATCAACTGGACTGGAGTGTGGACCTCAGTTCATCTTTCAATCACCCAGGTGGGAATATACCAAGACAGTCATGAAGAGGGCACAACAAAACCTTTTCCCCCTCAGGAGACTGAAAAGATTTGGCATGGGTCCCCAGATCCTCAAAAGGTAATACAGCTGCACCATCGAGAGCATCCTGACCGGTTGCATCACCACCTGGTATGGCAACTGCTCGGCGCTACAGAGGGTAGTGCGAACGGCCCAGTACATCACTGTGGCCAAGCTTCCTGCCATCCAGGACCTATATAATAGGCGGTGTCAGAGGAAAGCCCACAACATTGTCAGAGACTCCAGTCACTCAAGTTATAAACTGTTTTCTCTGCTACTGCACGGCAAGTGGTACCGGAGCACCAAGTCTAGGACCAAAAGCCTCCTCAACAGCTTCTTCCCCCAAGACATAAGACTGCTGAACAATTCATGAAATCGCCACCAGACAATTTACATTGACCCCCCCCCCCCCCCCTCCATTTTGTGCACTGCTGCTACTCGCTGGTTGTTTGTTACCTATGCATAGTCACTACGCCCCCACCATGTACAGATTACCTCAACTAGCCTGTACCCCCGCACACTGACTCGGTACCGGTGCCCCCTGTATATAGCCTCCACACTGACTCGGTACCAGTGCCCCCTGTATATAGCCTCGTTATTGTTATTCTCATTGTGTTACTTTTTATTATTACTTTTTATTTTAGTCTACTTGGTAAACGTTTTCTTCTTCTTGAACTGCACTGTTGGTTAAGGGCTTGTAAGTAAAGCATTTCACTGTAAAGTCTAAGTTGGTGTCTTGACGGATTTGTAAAAAAGGTTTGTCATAAAACACTATACAGTGGGGAGAAGAAGTATTTGATACACTGACGATTTTGCAGGTTTTCCTACTTACAAAGCATGTAGAGGTCTGTAATTTGTATCATAGGTACACTTCAACTGTGAGAGACGGAATCTAAAACAAAAATCCAGAAAATCACATTGTATGATTTTTAAGTAATTAATTTGCATTTTATTGCATGACATAAGTATTTGATACATCAGAAAAGCAGAACTTAATATTTGGTACAGAAACCTTTGTTTGCAATTACAGAGATACGTTTCCTGTAGTTCTTGACCAGGTTTGCACACACTGCAGCAGGGATTTTGGCCCACTCTTCCATACAGACCTTCTCCAGGTCCTTCAGGTTTCGGGGCTGTCGCTGGGCAATACGGACTTTCAGCTCCCTCCAAAGATTTTCTATTGGGTTCAGGTCTGGAGACTGGCTAGGCCACTCCAGGACCTTGAGATGCTTCTTACGGAGCCACTCCTTAGTTGCCCTGGCTGTGTGTTTCGGGACGTTGTCATGCTGGAAGACCCAGCCATGACCCATCTTCAATGCTCTTACTGAGGGAAGGAGGTTGTCGGCCAAGATCTCGCAATACATGGGCTCATCCATCCTCCCGTCAATACGGTGCAGTCGTCATGTCCCCTTTGCAGAAAAGCATCCCCAAAAATGATGTTTCCACCTCCGTGCTTCACGGTTGGGATGGTGTTCTTGGGGTTGTACTCATCCTTCTTCTTCCTCCAAACACGGCGAGTGGAGTTTAGACCAAAAAGCTTTATTTTTGTCTCATCAGACCACATGACCTTCTCCCATTCCTCCTCTGGATCATCCAGATGGTCATTGGCAAACTTCAGACGGGCCTGGACATGCGCTGGCTTGAGCAGGGGGACCTTGCGTGCGCTGCAGGATTTTAATCCATGACTGCATAGTGTGTTACTAATGGTTTTCTTTGAGACTGTGGTCCCAGCTCTCTTCAGGTCATTGACCAGGTCCTGCCGTGTAGTTCTGAGCTGATCCCTCACCTTCCTCATGATCATTGATGCCCCACGAGGTGAGATCTTGCATGGAGCCCCAGACAGAGGGTGATTGACCATCATCTTGAACTTCTTCCATTTTCTAATAATTGCGCCAACAGTTGTTGCCTTCTCACCAAGCTGCTTGCCTATTGTCCTGTAGCCCATCCCAGCCTTGTGCAGGTCTACAATTTTATCACTGATGTCCTTACACAGCTCTCTGGTCCTGGCCATTGTGGAGAGGTTGGAGTCTGTTTGATTGAGTGTGTGGACAGGTGTCTTTTTGTACAGGTAACGAGTTCAAACAGGTGCAGTTAATACAGGTAATGAGTGGAGAACAGGAGGGCTTCTTAAAGAAACTAACAGGTCTGTGAGAGACAGAATTCTTACTGGTTGGTAGGTGATCAAATACTTATGTCATGCAATAAAATGCAAATTAATTACTTAATCATACAACGTGATTTTCTGGATTTTTGTTTTAGATTCCTTCACTCACAGTTGAAGTGTACCTATGATAAAAAATTACAGACCTCTACATGCTTTGTAAGTAGGAAAACCTGCAATATCGGCAGTGTATCAAATACTTGTTCTCCCACTGTATATATATTTTTTTAAATGTTGCTGACACCCCTCCCCAGAGGTGTCTCATTATTGGGATTCATTGCTGATTCCTACCTGTAGCTCACTATGAGGTGTCTAGTGATAAAGGTTAAGGCAAGGCTTTCGACTCTGTCAATCACCACATTCTTATCGGCAGACTCAACAACCTTGGTTTCTCAAATGACTGCCTCCCCAGCTTCACCAACTACTTTTCAGATAGAGTTCAGTGTGTCAAATCGGAGGGCCTGTTGTCCAGACCTCTGGCAGTCTCTATGGGGTACCACAGGGTTCAATTCTCTGGCCGACTCTTTTCTCTGTATATATCAATGATGTCGCTCTTGCTGCGGGTGATTCTCTGATCCACCTCTACGCAGATGACACCATTCTGTATGCATCTGGCCCTTCTTTGGACACTGTGTTAACAAACCTCCAAATGAGCTTCAATGTCATACAACTCTCCTTCCTTGGCCTCCAACTGCTCTTAAACGCTAGTAAAACTAAATGCTCTTCAACCGATCGCTGCCCTCATCCGCCCGACTAGCATCACTACTCTGGACGGTTCTGACTTAGAATATGTGGACAACTACAATTACCTAGGTGTCTGGTTAGACTGTAAACTCTCCTTCCAGACTCACATTAAACATCTCCAATCCCAAATTAAATCTAGAATCTGCTTCCTATTTCGCAACAAAGACTCCTAAACTCACGCTGCCAAACATACCCTCGTAAAACTGACTATCCTGCCGATACTTTACTTCAGTGATGTCATTTACAAAATAGCCTCCAACACTCTACTCAGCAAACTGGATGTAGTCTATCACAGTGCCATCCGTTTTGTCACCAAAGCCTCGTTGGCTGGTCCTCGCTACATATTCATCGCTAAACCCACTGGCTCCAGGTCATCTATAAGTCTTTGCTAGGTAACGCTCCGCCTTAACTCAGCTCACTGGTCACCATAGCAACACCCACCCATAGCATGGCCTGTTTATTGCCTTACCTCCTTACTCCATCACACTGTATATAGATTTTTCTATTGTGTTATTGACTGTACTTTCGTTTATCCCATGTGTAACTCTGTTGTTTTTGTCGCACTGCTTTGCTTTATCTTGGTCAGGTCGCAGTTGTGAATGAGAACTTGTTCTCAACTGGCCACCTGGTTAAATAAAGGTGGGGGAAAAATGTAATTAAAAATACATTTTAAAAAATCATAACTTTATTGACTATGAAAAGCCAATTGACATCTATTCCTGATTATTATTTGACCATGCTTGTCACTTATGAACATTTTGAACATCTTGGCCATGTTCTGTTATAATCTCCACCCGGCACAGCCAGAAGAGGACTGGCCACCCCTCATAGCCTGTTTCCTCTCTAGGTTTCTTCCTAGGTTTTGGCCTTTCTAGGGAGTTTTTCCTAGCCACCGTGCTTCTACACCTGCATTGCTTGCTGTTTGGGGTTTTAGGCTGGGTTTCTGTACAGCACTTCGAGATATTAGCTGATGTACGAAGGGCTATATAAAATAAACTTGATTGATTGAGTGACAACACCCAAATAGATACTGTCATTAACGCGATTCTTCAATAATTAAACATATTTCTTAATACTGTAGCAAACATTATATTACACAGGACATTCAAACGAGCCTTACAATTATAATCCAAAGTAGTGTGAAATGCACTCCCCTGAGTTTTCCCCCATTCACATTCAGAATACACTGAAAAACTGAAATCTTTGCTCACCATTTAAGATATACTACATCCATAACTGTCGGTTTCCTCATTAGCAGGGAGGAGTTTCTACAACCAAATTGCATGTGCATCGCCCTCGTGCCGCAATTGTATTAAACACAGAAAGGGGCCTATATTAGAGACCAAAAGTCGTCTGGCACACTGCTTAGAGTTTCAACAACATGAATAACTTATTTCTACTCTACAATCATCGATATTACTACTAAAATATGACTATTATTGCTCATTTTAAGACAATTGTCAAATAATTTTAACATTCATTACAGATGTCAATTGTTGTACAACATCATGGCTACGCTGTTGGCATCACCTTTTACAGTGGATTTCCACTGTTGTGGGCCTTTAATCATCTGACTTTGTTGTTCGCACAGGAGAGATACGGGACTATCGTGGATCCTCTGGGGAGCCTCAACAACCTCATGATGCTGACGAGGCAGAGAAGAGTCTCTCCAGATCAGAACACCTCAATAAACACCTGCAGAGACCCACAGGGAAGAGAACTCACTACTGCTCGGACTGTGGGAAGAGATTCACCTCATCAGGCATTAAAATTCATCAAAGGATCCACACAGGAGAGAAACCTTATAGCTGTGATCAATGTGGGAAGAGTTTTGTTACATCTAGCAATCTGACAGTGCACCAGAGAACACACACAGGAGAGAAACCTTATAGCTGTGATCAATGTGGGAAGAGTTTTAGTACATCTAGCCCTCTGACAGTGCACCAGAGAAGACACACAGGAGATAAACCTTATAGCTGTGATCAATGTGGGAAGAGTTTTACTACATCTGGCTCTCTGACTTTACACCAAAGAACACACACAGGAGAGAAACCTTATAGCTGTGATCAATGTGGGAAGAGTTTTACTAGATCTGGCCATCTGACATTACACCAGAGAACACACACAGGAGAGAAACCTTATGGCTATGATCAATGTGGGAAGAGTTTTACTAGATCTAGCTATCTAACTATACACCAGAGAATACACACAGGAGAGAAACCTTATAGTTGTGAGAAACCTTATAGTTGTGATCAATGTGGGAAGAGTTTTACTACATCTAGCTATCTAACTATACACCAGAGAATACACACAGGAGATAAACCTTATGGCTGTGATCAATGTGGGAAGAGTTTTACTAGATCTGGCCACCTGACATTACACCAGAGAACACACACAGGAGAGAAACCTTATAGCTGTGATCAATGTGGGAAGAGTTTTTGTCAATCTAGTGATCTGACAGTGCACCAGAGAACACACACAGGAGAGAAACCTTATAGCTGTGATCAATGTGGGGAAAGTTTTGTTCAAGCTAGCCATCTGACTCAACACCAGAGAACACACACAGGAGAGAATCCTTTTAGCTGTGATAAATGTGGGAAGAGTTTTACTATATCTGGCAATCTGACTCAACACCAAATAACACACACAGGAGAGAAACCTTATAGCTGTGCTCAATGTGGGAGGGGTTTTACTACATCTAGCTATCTGACAGTACACCAGAGAAAACACACAGGAGAGAAATCTTATAGCTGTGATCAATGTGGGAAGAGTTTTGTTCAAGCTAGCCATCTGACTCAACACCAGAGCACACACACAGAAGAGAAATCTTATATCTGTGGTAAATGTGGGAAAAGTTTTGGTCAATCTGGCCAGCTGACTCAACACCAGAGAACACACATAGGAGAGAAATCTCATAGCTGTGACCAGAGATAATCTGATAAAAGATCTCTGATCAAATATTAGAAAATACATACATGAAGGAGTTGTTTCATGATATCAATGAAATAATGTCACAATGTAGAATGTTTTAACATTGTAGTAGGAGTATTCTAATGATGTCACAATGTAGAACCCTAAATGTTAGTCCCCTGTTCTATTGATTTCAA
This sequence comes from Salvelinus namaycush, assembly GCF_016432855.1. Classification (NCBI taxonomy): domain Eukaryota; kingdom Metazoa; phylum Chordata; class Actinopteri; order Salmoniformes; family Salmonidae; genus Salvelinus; species Salvelinus namaycush. Next base: position 314,280 of record NW_024061442.1, read on the forward strand.
CATGATATGGATATTAGCCTCAGGGGGGAAAATCCAGGCTCTGAATTGGAAGAGTACTATTTATGTGATTTAACAAAAAGTGACTAACACAAAAAGAGCTGTGTTACACTTACCATGTTGGTGACCCACTTGAATCAAAATGCAACACTTCGAAATGTAGCGATCTATTTTCTACAAATTGTCCTCTAATCAGGGATGTACACATTATTCCCATATTCTGTGTGTTTTTTGAGCTTTTAGTTTTAACAGGACGCGTAACCTCATCTCCCTTCTGTCACACAATTGATTTCAACATGATATCGATGAGTTAAGACAAATAAGTGTTGTGTTCCTTTGTTTAGCGACCCCTAAATTTAAATGCATCACTCCAATATGTAGCTGACTGTTTTCTGCAGGTTGTCCTCTAACCAGTGAGGTAAAAGATATCTCCCATTTCCATGTGTTTTTTTAGTTGTTAGTTTCAACAGTAAGTACAACCTGATTTCCCCCCTAATCGATATCAGTGATTTATTGCTACTTGTCAAAACAACAGTGTTTCTGGTGCTTGTGCAGTTTATAAGGTGCTTGTTTTAAAAAATATTATTATTGTGGCCGATGTTTGTGTATATACCACAGGTTAGGTTTTCACTTAATCCCAAACTGTTTCTGCATATTGGTTATTGATTTGAACATGTTAAACTGTGTTTTGACATTGGGGCTATCCCACCTAGCAACTATGCAACCAAATATTTCCTATTTACATTTCATGTAACATTTGGTAATGATAATTATTTATGCAACCAACTGACAATTATATTGACATTGTGCTTTTAGAATATCAAGGTTATTTCTCAGATGTGCCAAACCAAATGTACTAGAGCATGACATTGGGGACTGGGCCCAGATCCAACAACATGCCTATCTAGTGAACCCTGAAAAGAGAGAGAAGCTCCACAGTGAGGTGGAAAGTTACTGGATATTGCAGGAGTTTCTTCTTGAAATCAGACATGTCCGTGGTAAGGACAACCTGGTTGCTGATTGTCTCACGGGGGGCAGTCAAAAATATTTGTGTTTTGCGTTTAGCCAGTGCGTTGCCATGGATCACAATTTATTTTGACTGCACGGTTTTCCGTATTGGAGATGAGTTTTGTTTGGGCTCGTTCCAAGGGGACGAGAGTTCTAGAAGCTAGTGGGTTTTAGGAAGACGAGAGTTCTAGAAGCTAGTGAGTTTTAGGAAGACGAGAGTTCTAGAAGCTATAGAAAGAAAAATCTTTGTGGGAATAATAAAAAATAAATATTGTTTTTAATTGTTGTTTGCCAGTAGACAGACACCATGTTTATATTGGTGACGGTGAAGCATTGTAGTTGATTATAATGTGAAATGGAAGTTGTTTTCTGTTGTTGGTGAGCAAACTCTTAAGGTGTTAGTTAGTCTTTGGTTTTTCCATTTATGTTTTGAGGTTGGACTTTAGCACGTCTAGCTCGTTAGCACGTAGGGCGCACTGATTGGTGTCACCTCGTTAGTCAGTATGTGTTACACCTGTGCTGGCTTGTCCATCTCGTTAGTGGGAAGGTGTTTCACCTGAGCTGGTCCAGGTTCTATTTAAGAGTGTCTGGCCCAGTGCTCCAGTTGTCTTGATAGATGTGGAGAGTCAACACCTTTAGTTGCTCCACCTTTTTGGTTTGCTTCCTGTCTTTAAGTTTGTTGCCTCTTCTTGGGCAGATTTAGTGGGTCTCATGGTGGGTGTCTTTTATGTCCCAGTTGTTGTTACTAGTCAACTTTCAATCGACACCCCCATAGTGTCTTTGAGAACCCCTCCTAAAAAACAAGCTTATATTTTGGGTTGGATATTTCATCCAATTAGTGTTTTAATCAATGGCATTTCCTTAGAATCCTCATTGGTCTTTCAGTTGTTAATCTTCTGTTTTTTTTATCCTGTTATTTTTGTGTACTAAGTATTTCTGTTTATTTTCATTTTTTTCCCCCTGTGAAGCCATTCTGTTGAATCCATGTCTGAAATGTGCTGTATAAATAAAGCTTGATTTGATTTCAACAAATGAACCCAATGACTGACCAATCAACAGACTCTTGGTCCATCTTAGTATGAAAATCAGTATCAATCCCACTTTTCAAGCCTGCTGAAGGCGTGTTGGAGTGGTAAACACCACCCCCGGCTCTACCAGGGGCTTGAGGTGGTCTCCCACAGCTCTGCTGGTGGAGTGGTAAACACCACCCCCGGCTCTACCAGGGGCTTGAGGTGGTCTCCCACAGCTCTGCTGGTGGAGTGGTAAACACCACCCCCGGCTCTACCAGGGGCTTGAGGTGGTCTCCCACAGCTCTGCTGGTGGAGTGGTAAACACCACCCCCGGCTCTACCAGGGTCTTGAGGTGGTCTCCCACAGCTCTGCTGGTGGAGTGGTAAACACCACCCCCGGCTCTACCAGTGGCTTGAGGTGGTCTCCCACAGCTCTGCTGGTGGAGTGGTAAACACCACCCCCGGCTCTACCAGGGTCTTGAGGTGGTCTCCCACAGCTCTGCTGGTGGAGTGGTAAACACCACCCCCGGCTCTACCAGTGGCTTGAGGTGGTCTCCCACAGCTCTGCTGGTGGAGTGGTAAACACCACCCCAGGCTCTACCGGGGGCTTGAGGTGGTCTCCCACAGCTCTGCTGGTGGAGTGGTAAACACCACCCCCGGCTCTACCGGGGGCTTGAGGTGGTCTCCCACAGCTCTGCTGGTGGAGTGGTAAACACCACCCCCGGCTCTACCAGGGGCTTGAGGTGGTCTCCCACAGCTCTGCTGGTGGAGTGGTAAACACCACCCCCGGCTCTACCAGGGCTTGAGGTGGTCTCCCACAGCTCTGCTTATGTCATGTTCTGTGGCCTTGCTGTTCCATTTCTTGACTGCCCCTGCAACACAGAAAGAAACACATTTAGTCATATTATATAAAACACTCAAAGTAATGGATATGGAGCATCTATGGCCTCAGTTACACCTGGCACCTAAATGTGACTTCTGTCATCTGATCACTCCAAGCTGCATTAGGTTCAGATCTACCAGGATGGGCCTTTGACAGTCTGGATGCAGTCAGGCCACTGAATATAAAAAAGCAATGTAAAGAGATGGGGTGAATGAGTGGGGAAAAGTACATTTGATACAAATTACCTTCATAATATCAAAGAACAAATGTGTGTGCCTGAGGAGAAATTAACTTTCATACAGCCAAAAGGGGTGAGAAATTACACCAATATCAGTGGACAATTTGCACTAATGTAAATAAACATAGATGATGGAACATGTTCCCTTTTGCTGACGTGATGAACCGCTAAGGGGACATAAATATTTACCATCTAAACCATTTGTGACCTCTCACCTCTCTGGCTGTAGAAGTGTTCTTCCTAACCAGTCCCTCAACAGCTCTCTGACTGAGCTCCATCCTCACTGGGTCTTCAGAGGAGAGGAAGGCTGAGGAGGGATGGAAGGATAAATGGATCAGTCAGTCAATAAAGTGTAGAGCTGCTGTCTATGCTGTCTGACAAAATCACTATTTTATTAGTTCATTAAAGTAAATAAGGCTTTATGACTGCTGAATACCAACTATCAATCACTTAGATCATGTATTTTCAGATAGAGATACATCCTTGGGACATCACTAGCCTGTTGAAGTTGACATTTAAAATGGTTACGGTAGGGGTTAAGGTTAGGGTTTAGGGTAGGGATGTCCCAAGGAACCTGGATAGCATTGACCATCGTGCATTATTCTATCTCTTTTACATAGGAGGTGTAAAAGAAACACAGACAAGGCAAGTAGACATGCAGTGCATTATGGTCATTGTAGTTTAAAAAACAGCGCCTAATTATGCGTAACTGTATGTGGGGTTGTTAGAGAAGAATGTGATTGTCAGCCCTAACAATCCATTCTAGCACCTCATCAGGCTCTGTAAAAGGCTTCATTGATGACGTGTTCCTTCTATTCCAGGGGACAGCAGAGGAACTTCATCGATTCCACTCCTTCATCAATACAAGCAGTGAACATCTGAAATTCACCCTCACCTTTGATGCGCATGAAACAAGTTACTGGATGGTTGGACTATACTGTTCTCGTCAATCATTTTAAATACTATACTTAAAAACTGGAAATCAACCAATCCTCCATTGTTAACGCAATAGAAAGGTCAAATGCTTTATTATCTAAAAATGTAAAGTGCTGGGCGACGGTGAGAAATAAAATGGTGCAGTTTGAGGCCATGTGGCGGACAGTGGTGCAGGAGCTGGAGAAGGAGGTGTGTTATAGTGGGTCTGGGCAGGTGTGATGTAGTTAATGGAGATGGAGGTGTGTTCTTGTGGGTCTGGGCAGGTGTGATGTAGTTAATGGAGATGGGGTTGTGTTCTAGTGGGTCTGGGCAGGTGTGATGTAGTTAATGGAGATGGAGGTGTGTTCTAGTGGGTCTGGGCAGGTGTGATGTAGTTAATGGAGATGGAGGTGTGTTCTAGTGGGTCTGGGCAGGTGTGATGTAGTTAATTTTTGTATGATTTTGTAATTTGTATGTGTATGTTTATAAAATATCAAATGAAATGTGTTTTAAGTCCCAATGCAAAGTTACACCTTATTACATTAAACCAATCAGAATTCAAAAGAATGCCAAAGTCAGGTGTGAAGTAATATGGAGGACCAGCCTATTCCCTATGATGTATACTACAACAGAAATAACTTAAAATGTATACCTTCATATTAAACCAATAATTTGCACTCATGACTTGAGTGATTGAAGTAAACCAACGTTTTGGAAATACATAATGCCATCTAACCAAATATCAAAGAATGCTAGCTATATGCAGTTATCTTAGCCAGCCAGCTAACATTAGCTATATGCAGTTATCTTAGCCAGCCAGCTAACGTTAGCTATATGCAGTTATCTTAGCCAGCCAGCTAACATTAGCTATATGCAGTTATCTTAGCCAGCCAGCTAACATGAGCTATATGCAGTTATCTTAGCCAGCCAGCTAACATGAGCTATATGCAGTTATCTTAGCCAGCCAGCTAACATGAGCTATATGCAGTTATCTTAGCCAGCCAGCTAACATGAGCTATATGCAGTTATCTTAGCCAGCCAGCTAACATTAGCTATATGCAGTTATCTTAGCCAGCCAGCTAACATTAGCTATTTAGTCAACTAGCTACGGTCATACTATGGTCAGCGAGCTGGAGCTACTGGAGACCAGTTAGAACCCAACTAACAAAACCCAACTAAAACATAACTGCAGATCAAAAGAGGCAAACAGAATGATGGCAGGGAAAATCCCCAAAATCCAAAATATAAAGATTACAGGTGTCAGTCAGCTAGCGCGCTAGCAGTAAGCCAAGGTTGTAAAAGTTACAAAACTCCCATAATCTACCGCACAGAGAACATGCTGAAAAGTAGTGATGGGGAAACAAAGCTTCCTGAAGCATTGATGCTTTCCAGCCAATTGTGTCAAACATACTCAAGGCTTTGAGCAACACAGAATTTAGAACAGCCACATTTTTATAGATGAAGTCACACGCCGTAGCAGCGTAGCCATTATGTCATATATTAAACCACTGGCCGTGTTCGAGAGCATCAAATCCATGCTGCGTTGTGGGTAAACGGTGACTGGCTGACTGATTTATAAATAATAATGAGTAGTTATTTATAATGTAAGGTGATTTGTAAATTAGTCAGTCAGCAGCCACCTGCACTGTCGGCTGCAATGTCGAACGAGCCCAACACCAAACCAATCAGGTGTTCGACGAAATGATTCTTCAGACGTCATTGATCACGTGCTGCTGATAAAGTGACACTGCTTTGAATTATACCGCTTAGCGACTTCAGTACATGCCTCATAGCTCCAGTCTCAAACTTAACCCCGTTCCTGCTGAAGAAGAGGGAGTCTGCTGGATGGAGAAAGAAGCTCTCGTGAAAGAGGAGGAGGAAGAGGAGGCTGTTACAATACAAAAACAAGTAGAGGGTGAGGCTGACATAGAGAATGATGGGAGAAAATTAATCTTCAGAAGTCATTGATCAATGCTGATAAAGTGACACACTGCTTCAATAATAATTAGTAGTTATTTATGATGTATAGTGATTTGTAGATCAGTCAGTTGGCAGTCGCCTGCAGTGTCGAACCAAACCAAACCAATCAGGTGGTTGTTCGACGAAACGAAGTTCCAGACGTCATTGATCACGTGCTGCTGATAAAGTGATACAGGCATCAGCACACTGCTTTGAAGTTTAATGCTTTCAAGGCCTCGTACCTCCGGTATCAAACATAACATCCCCATCGAAAAGTTGACAAAAACAAAAAGGAGCAAGCAGGTTGATTTCCTCTGTCATTTTGAGCCCACGGCAAGAAGGCACCAGAGCCCACCGTGCTAACGGGTTCCCACTAGATAACACAACCACACAGTTAATGAAAAGCATGAGGTGAAGCTTGAGCTAGATATCAACCTATCGAGCTAGTGTGACCTTCCTGGTCTCTCAAGTCAGTGAGTCAACACAGGAAGGAGCAATGGATGGATAGTTCATTTATTTCCAAAGCTGCAATGATGGGACACACACAGTATGGATGAATGATCAGTAGTGACGGGATATAAATAGCACTCCCACAGCAATTCTCCATTAATCTGCCCTATAATATACTAACAAAAAAACAATTGAAATGTCTATCAAAGTCATTGTGATCATATAGTGGATTTAACACATCCTACTAATTCCTAATTTACTATAATAAATGAATCAATTGTTTCCATGTGTCTCATATTCACTACATCAGAATAAACTGTCATCCATTTTAGTATCAAAATATATCAAATTAACCTGGAAAATGACTAAATGTCCCCCTCTGGTGGCGACGAAGTATAATACACCTAAACTAACAAAACCGGGCTGATAAACTGTCTGGTGTTCATGAGTTTATAAAACATATACTTTATACATTTGTCATAAATGACCTGCATTGATGAGACACACAGTGTGGATGAATGATCAGTAGTCGACAGGGTAAAAATAGCACTCCTAAAGAAGATGCATTTTCCAGTTAGATACCAACTTGAAAGAGGGAACTTTAGCATAAAACCCACATGGAAAACTGAGATTTGGCAAAGAACATATAAAGAGAGGCTTACTTGACACCAAACCAACAACAGTAGTTCCTAAAACATAAATTGCTAATGTATGATTTAAAACGTGGATTTTATGATGTAATGTCAACTTTATACATTTCTATCCCAGGACCACTCAATTTTCAAATTCTCCAAAAACCTGCTGTGGATTACCCAGAATCCAATACCTTTATCACTGAGTGTATTACACCGAGTGTAATGTAAACACACGAGCAGCGCAGCGGTCTAAGGTATGGCATCTCAGTGCTAGAGGCGTCACTACAGACCCTGGTTCAAATCCAGGCTGTATCATAACAGGCCATGATTGGGAGTCCCATTGGGCAGCGCACAATTAGCCCAGCATTGTCTGGGTTAGGGTTTGGCCGGGGTAGGCCGTCAATGTAAATAAGAATATGTTCTTAACTGACTTGCCTAGTTAAATAAAGATTAAATATATTTAAAACATGTAGCTTCATTACACCGTTACACTGGCATACAAACTCAGTAGCACAGAGTAGATTATCCATATGACCTTGGGAAATAGTGCATTGTGGGTAGTTTAGAAGATTTCCCGAAATAAGTTAAAAAAAATATGTAATAACGCAAAAACATAACTGTTTGTACTTATAGGTAACCATATCGTGACTACAACTAGCTTACTAAGTCTTTGACCACACTGTATTGTTACACTGGTGAGTAAAAACTAATGCTCCCTACACTTTAACTTGTTGTCTGAAGATAAAATATACATTTTACTCAACTGCGTTACCCATTCCAGTCAGCAGATGGCGGTCTAGGAATTTAAGGTTATGCTGCTGGTGTGACGTAAAATGTAGTGGACGGAACGCTTCTTTTAGCAGCAGCAACAACAGTCAGTCAGCCACCTCGGTAGCTTGCTAGACAAAATAGCCGAACCAATAAAGCTCTTTAGACGCTTTAGTGTATATTAGCCACTGTGGTTTAAACCCACTTCTATCGACTAGTTAGTTATCCGATTTAATTTCATATTTACGGTGTTGTTATTAGTCAGTAAGCGGGATTGTTAAGTTAGCATTAGCCTAGCTAACATCCCCGGCCATGCGGTCACTAAGCTACTCTCCTGCTAAAGGAGATGAGGATATCACAGTAAAACAAGAAGTAGAGAATGAGGCCGTTACTGTGAAAGAAGAGGAAGACGCGTTCAGAGTGAAAGAGGAGGAGGCTGTTACAGTAAAAGGAGAGGAGGATGCAGTTTATGGAGTGAAAGAGGAGGAGGAAGAGATGACTGTTACATTGAAAAAGGAGGAGGAAGAAGAGGGACCTGGATATCTGGGCCCGGTTTCCCAAACGCATCTTAAGGTGTCCGATGGTTCTAACGATGAATTTAGCCATAAGATGGTTTTGAGAAACCGTTCCCCGATTAACACTCGTAAGTACTGTCTTAAAAACAGAAGCACAAACTCTGCAGTTGTTGAACTGATGTTTGGTGTTAAAGGGGAAATCTGCAATTGCTACATCCATATTGTGACTTTTAAATTATTTATTTATAGCCATTGATTCTTGAAGAATATAACACATGCCTCATGAGCTTAGTTCATCTGTTGTACCCCATCAGAACCCCAAATAAGCCTTTTTTACTACAATTTTTAGAAACAATGTAAACCAACACTGTATAGCCTCAACATGGTTAAAACTAATGTTGATATCATGGATGGTCAGTACTTGCATCCATAGGTCTGTCTGTCTCTAGTTACATTTCTCCAACCCCATAATCATCTTATTACCAAAACAGTGGTGGAATGACAGATTTGTTATTGTTTGAACTGCAGATTGCTGGGTTGTGTGGGTTTTTTAAACAGCAACAAAATGGCTGCCCAGAGACTTGGTTTGGTAAACAGCTGAGGGATGGGGGAAGGAGAAGTGTAACCAATCAAGTGCCGAATGGTGAAAGGGCGAGAGCTGGAAATATTTTACGAAAATACTTTGAGGAACTATTGTCATTCGCAATTGATTTCATTAAGACTTTGTTTACTTGCTGTTTGAGGTGAAGAAAAAATTACTTTGAGAAGCTCCACAACTCATTAGTGGTGGTGCGTTAAGACAATCAGAAATACTATCAGACATCCCCAAATGGGCATATTTATAGGCAGGTAGACTAATCCTACTTCTATATGGGTAATCAGGTGTGCGTCCTTACTCAACATTGACAGGAGTGTTTCAAATGAAAGACAATTTAATAAATTGACAAAACTGGCGTATCTTGCGGGGTCAGGTCTGGGTGGTCTGCCAGGGGCTGTTTCATTTAGTATCCGTTTGGGTCAGCATTATGAAAACCTAGTTTCCCTCCTTCAGGGAACAGTAGTTATAGTCAGCTTATGATAAACTTCAACGTAAATACTGGATCTTGCTGTCGGACAATTTTGACAGTCAAATTACAAACATCACGACATGCAACAACAACCAAAGTGCTTCTTCATTCATTACTCTGGTAAAGACAGTTATGCCGTGCTCCACGTTGGATCCAACATCCCTAACAAATTGGTGTTTATAATGTTATTGTCTGCTTGATTTACAGTAGTGTCTCGTTAGTCTGTTTGCACACAGAGATACTTAGCTCATAATGTGTAGAGAACTGTTCCTTGATGGATAGGCTATTGTACAACACACACAGCTATTTTCCTTTATTCAGGACATTTAGAATGACAACACATTACAGAGTAGCCTAGTGGGATTATTCACAAAATTATCTGGTGTTCAGGTTGTGAAATGTCACAACAAAGACATTTTAGTTTCCATGTTTCACCTGAAATATAAAATTATTTATAGTCCTAGGTCTATGTTGTTGTTAGGGGAAGTTATGGGTCCTACAGTAGGTCTATGTTGTTGTTAGGTGAATTTATGGATTCTTCAGTAGGTCTATGTTGTTGTTAGGTGAAGTTATGGGTCCTACAGTAGGTCTATGGCAGGTATTCCCAAACTGGAGTATGCCGTCAGGGATATGTTGGTATCCACTATGTCTCAAAAGCCATGACATTGAGACATAGTGGAGTGGTAACGCGCGTACAAGCAGTTGCTCCCAACGCCACTTGGGTACACTGCAGCATCCACGAGAGGTTCTTGCTGCCAAGGGAATGCCTGACAGCTTGAAAGACATTTTGGACACAACAGTGAAAATGGTTAACTTTGTTAACCTGTTTGGGCTGCAAGCCCGATGTCGGTACACTTATGACAACATCCAGCTCAATTGCAGGGCGCGAAATTCAAAATCTATTTTTTTTTTAAATATTTAACTTTCACACATTAACAAGTCCAATACAGCATTTGAAAGATAAACATCTTGTTAATCCAGCCAACGTGTCCGATTTTTAAAATGTTTTACAGCAAAAACACCACGTATATTTATGTTAGTTCACCACCAAATACAAAAGAGGACAGACATTTTTCACAGCACAGGTAGCATGCACAAAGCCAACCTAACTAACCAAGATCCAACCAAACAAACCTAGAAACAACTTCCTCAGATGACAGTCCTATAACATGTTACACAATAAATCTATATTTTGTTCGAAAAATGTGCATATTTGAGCTATAAATCAGTTTTACATTGATGCTACCATCATAGCTACAGTCAGAAATAGCACGGGAGTAGCCAGAGTAAATACAGACACCAATGTCAACTACCTAATTACTCATCATAAAACATTTCAGAAAAATATATAGTGTATAGCAAAATGAAAGACAAAGATCTTGTGAATAGAGCCAATATTTCCGATTTTTTAAGTGTTTTACAGCGAAAACACAATATATCGTTATATTAGCTTACTGCAATAGCTAACACACAACAGCATTGATTCCAAGTAATCGGTAGCGATAGCACAGTTCGACAGATATATGAAATAGCATCCCAAATTGGGTCCTTATCTTTGTTGATCTTCCATCAGAATGTTGTAAAGGGGTCCATTGTCCAGAACCGTCTTTGTTTGGATCCAGAACGAACTATTTCCCTCTTGAATTAGCAAGCACACTGGCCGTGCGGCGCTAACCTCTCCCTCTTGAACAGATTCTTCCAACGCATCACGTCTAAAGTCCCGAATAAATTTCAATAATATAATTAAACTATATTGAAAAAACATACTTTAGGATGATATTGTGACATGTATCAAGTAAAATCGAAGCCGGAGATCATATTCACCTATAACGACGGTTTTCCAGGAGGCAATTCCAGGTCCAACTTCGCGCCTTCGAGAAAAAAAAAATAATGGCGGACCTCTCACTCCAAGAGGATGTATTCAATCCCAAAACGAGATAATCAAGTCATTTCTGCTCTCACTTCCGCTTGACACCCAGGGGAAGGCGTATGACGTGTTTCTATAGTCCCAAGTGACATGCCCTTTTATAGACAAGCTCTTGAAAAAATACCTCGCTTTTGGAAATCTCACTTCCGGATAGGAAATGGGCTGCAGAAAGAGTTCTGGTTCACTTAGAGAAATAATTCAAACGGTTTAAGAAACTAGAGAGTGTTTTCTATCCAATAGTAATGATAATATGCATATTGTACGAGCAAGAATTGAGTAGGAGGCCGTTTGAAATGGCCACCTCTTTCCAGGTTACTCAATGCTGCCCCTTGCAGCCATAAGAAGTTAAAGCAAGGCCCCTGAACTCGCATGTATTTTCTGCACTATGCAATGATATGGGCAGGGACCAGGTAACGCTTTTACAACATACAGAAGTGCGCTGGTTATCAAGGGGAAAAGTATTGACACGTTTTTTTTTTAATTGAGAGATGAGATTAAAGTTTTCTTTACTGGCCATAATTTTCACTGGTCCGACCGCTTGCATGATGACGAGTTTCTCACACGACTGGCCTATCTGGGTGATGTTTTTTCTCGGCTGAATGATCTGAATCTAGGATTACAGGGACTCTCCGCAACTATATTCAATGTGCGGGACAAAATTGAGGCTATGATTAAAGAAGTAGGAGCTCTTCTCTGTCTGTGATATACTGTAGCGAAGCACCTGAGTTGGCTGCGCAATTACGCAGGTACTTTACCGAAACAGATGACACAAACATCTGGATTCGTTATCCCTTTCATTCCCTGCCTCCAGTCCACTTACCGCAATCTGAACAAGAGAACCTCATCGAAATTGCAACAAGCGGTTCTGTGAAAATTGAATTTAATCAGAAGCCACTGCCAGATTTCAGGATAGGGCTGCACTCAGAGTATCCTGCCTTGGTAAATCGGTTGTTAAGACACTGATACCCTTTGCAACCACGTACCTATGTGAGAGTGGATTCCCTCACTAGCATAACAACTAAATACAGGCACAGATCACAGTTGTGACAAACTTATGTTTAATAAATGTATTGTATAGTGTGTGTGTGGCAGGCTTACAATGATTGCAAAAAACAACAGCTAGAGGTACGAAGCTGCAGGTTGATTGTTTGAAGGGGTACAGGACTATAAAACGTTTGGGAACCACTGTTCTATAGTATTGGTATAATTTGTAGGTTTCCTCATTAGCAGAGAGGTGTTTCTGCAACCAAGTTGTGTGGATTTCTGCTGTTGTGGGCCTTTAACCATCTGTCTGACTTGTTGTTCACGCAGGAAAGAGACGTGCCTATCGTGGATCCTCTGGGGAGCCTCAACAACCTCATGAAGTTGACGAGGCAGAGAAGAGTCCCTCCAGATCAGAACACCTCAAGAAACACCAGCAGAGAACCACAGGGAAGAAATCTCACCGCTGCTCTGACTGTGGGAAAGGTTGCAAATCTTCATCAGAACTTAAAATACACCAGCGAGTACACACAGGAGAGAAATCTAACCACTGTTTTTACTGTGGGAAGAATTACTTAGCATCAAATTCACTAAAAGTACACATGAGAATTCACACTGGAGAGAAACCTTATAGCTGTGATCAATGTGGGAAGAGTTTTACTTCATCAAGCCATTGGATTGTACACCTGAGAACACACACAGGAGAGAAACCTTATAGCTGTACCCAATGTGGGAGGAGTTTTACTCAGTCAAGCAACCTGTTGTCACACCAGAGAAAACACACAGGAGAGAGATCTTATAGCTGTAATCAATGTGGGAAGAGTTTTACTCCGTCAAGCAGCCTGGTATCACACCAGAGAACACACACAGGAGAGAAACCTTATAGCTGTGATCAATGTGGGAAGAGTTTTACAACATCTAGCCATAGGATTGTACATCAGAGAACACACACAGGAGAGAAACCTTATAGCTGTGATCAATGTGGGAAGAGTTTTACAACATCTAGCCATCGGATTGTACATCAGAGAACACACACAGGAGAGTAACCTTATAGCTGTACTCAATGTGGGAAGAGTTTTACTCACTCAAGCAGCATGTTATCACACCAGAGAAAACACACAGGAGATAAATCTTATAGCTGTAATCAATGTGGGAAGAGTTTTCTTACATCTAGCCATCTGACTATACACCAGAGAACACACACTGGAGAGAAACCCCATAGCTGTTATCAATGTGACAAGAGATACTCTGATAAAAGATCTCTGATCAAACATCAGAAAATACATACATGAAGGAGTTGTTTCATGATATCAATGAAATAATGTCACAATGTAGAATGTTTTAACCTTGTAGTAGGAGAATTTTAATGATGTCACAATGTAGAATGTTTTAACATTGTAGTAGGAGAATTTTAACGATGTCACAATGTAGAATGTTTTAACATTGTAGTAGGAGAATTTTAACGATGTCACAATGTAGAATGTTTTAACATTGTAGTAGGAGAATTTTAATGATGTCACAATGTAGACCCCTAATCGTTCGCTCCCTGTTAAATTGATGTCAGCATGATATGGATATTAGCCTCATCAATGGAAATTGTTTTGTTCTTAGCTCCGTTCATCTTTCCCTCGATCCTGACTAGTCTGCCAGTCCCTGCCACTGAAAACATCCCCACAGCATGATGCTGCCATCAACATGCTTGACCGTAGGGATGGTGCCTGGTTTATTTCAGACGTGACGCTTGGCATTCAGGCCAAGAGTTCAATCTTGGTTTCATCAGACCAGAGAATCTTGTTTCATGGTCTAAGAGTCCTTTAGGTGCCTTTTTGTGAACTCCAAGTAGTCTGTCATGTGCCTTTTATTGAGGAGTGGCTTCCGTCTGGCCACTATCTATCATAAAGGCCTGATTGGCGGAGTGCTGTATAGATGGTTGTCCTTCTGGAAGGTTCTCCCATCTCCACAGAGGAACTCTGGAGCTCTGTCATAGTGACCAGCAGGTTTTTGGTCACCTCCCTGACCAAGGCCATTCTCTGATTGTTCTGTTTGAACAGGAGGCCAGCTCTAGGATGAGTCTTGGTGGTTCCAAACGTCTTCCATTTAAGAATGATGGTGACCCCTGTGTTCTTGGGGACCTTCAATACTGCAAAAAAAATTGGCACCCTTCCCCAGATCTGTGCCTTGACACAATCTTGTCTCGAAGCTTTACGGACAATTCCTTCGACCGCATGGCTTGGCTTTGGCTCTGACATGAATTTATGGCAGGTGGACTCCAATCAAGTTGTAGAAACATCTCAATGATGATTAATGGAAACAGGATGCACCTGAGCTCAATTTTGAGTCTCATAGCAAAGGGTCTAAATACTTATGTAATTAAGGTATTTCTGTTTTTCACTTTGTCATTATGGGGTATTGAGATGCCATTATGGGGTATTGTGTGTAGATTGATGAGGAAAACAATATTATTTAATACATCTTAGAATAAAGCTGTAACGTAACAAAAATGTGGAAAAAGTCCAGGGGTCTGAATACTTTCTAAATGCTCTGAATATGCTGTTGGTTTACTGTTAGAATAAGTTGTATGACTACACCAATACTGTTAAAGCGACGATGCATAGACCTAGAAAATGCATGGCCAATCTTGCTGCTAGAGATCTAGCTACTGGGTGTGCAGGTTTCTGTTCCAGCCCTGCACTAACACCTGACATTGTGCTGATTATTTAGGATTAGACACTATTCAACTATTCAATCATGTCTTGTTTTGGAGTCAGATGGATGTCTAAATCCACGGCCCATTTCCACAGGTGTTCTTTATGATAGGAAATAAAAGGCTGATTCACAGAATGAAGTATAGTGTCTTTTGGGGTCATTGAACATTTCCTGTTTGTCTGTTTTATTTGGTTGTTACTCTAATTTAGTCTGATGATATTGATGCACAATCACTGTCTGGCTGACAGTCTGTGAACTGAGTCAATCTAGTACCCACAGAATGAATGTTGTGGGTATTTAATTCGGCTACATTTTTAAATTATTTTATTCATTTAAGCTTCATTTAACTAGACAAGACAGTTAAGAACAAATTCTTATTTACAATGACGGCCTACCGGGGAACAGTGGGTTAACTGCCTTGTTCAGGGGCAGAACGACAGATTTTTATCTAGTCAGCTCGGGATTCGATCCAGCAACCTTTTGGTTTCTGGCCCAATGCTCTAACCACTAGGCTACCTGCCACCCCTCCGCTCTAACCACTAGGCTACCTGCCACCCCTCCGCTCTAACCACTAGGCTACCTGCCACCCCTCCACTCTAACCACTAGGCTACCTGCTCTAACCACTAGGCTACCTGCTCTAACCACTAGACTACCTGCCTCCCCTCCACTCTAACCACTAGGCTACCTGCTCTAACCACTAGGCTACCTGCTCTAACCACTAGGCTACCTGCTCTAACCACTAGGCTACCTGCTCTAACCACTAGGCTACCTGCCTCCCCTCCACTCTAACCACTAGGCTACCTGCTCTAACCACTAGGCTACCTGCTCTAACCACTAGGCTACCTGCTCTAACCACTAGGCTACCTGCTCTAACCACTAGGCTACCTGCCTCCACTCCACTCTAACCACTAGGCTACCTGCTCTAACCACTAGGCTACCTGCCGGCCCATAGGAGTGTTCAATGCTCTAACCACTAGGCTACCTGCCGGCCCATAGGAGTGTTCAATGCTCTAACCACTAGGCTACCTGCCTCCCCTCCACTCTAACCACTAGGCTACCTGTCGTCCCATAGGAGTGTTCAATGCTCTAACCACTAGGCTACCTGCCGGCCCATAGGAGTGTTCAATGCTCTAACCACTAGTCTACCTGCCGGCCCATAGGAGTGTTCAATGCAGACATGATGGATTAGTATTGGCTTATATTATAGACTCATAATGAGGCTAGACTCATAATGAGGCTGACCATGTTGAAGGAGACCAGATTAGACTCATAATGAGGCTGACCATGTCGAAGGAGACCAGATTAGACTCATAATGAAGCTGACCATGTTGAAGGAGACCAGATTAGACTCATAATGAAGCTCACCATGTTGAAGGAGACCAGATTAGACTCATAATGAGGCTGACCATGTTGAAGGAGACCAGATTAGACTCATAATGAGGCTGACCATGTTGAAGGAGACCAGATTAGACTCATAATGAGGCTGACCATGTTGAAGGAGACCAGATTAGACTCATAATGAGGCTGACCATGTTGAAGGTGACCAGATTAGACTCATAATGAGAATCACCATGTTGAAGGAGACCAGATTAGACTCATAATGAAGCTGACAATGTTGAAGGAGACCAGATTAGACTCATAATGAAGCTGACCATGTTGAAGGAGACCAGATTAGACTCATAATGAGGCTGACCATGTTGAAGGAGACCAGATTAGACTCATAATGAAGCTGACCATGTTGAAGGAGACCAGATTAGACTCATGATCAGTGGTGGAAAAAGTACCCAATTGTCATATTTGAGTAAAAGTATAGATACCTTAATAGAAAGTTACCCAGTAAAATACTACTTGAGTAAAAGTTTTAAAGTATTTGGTTTTAAATATACTTAAGTATCAAAAGTAAAAGTATGAATAATTTCAAATTCCTTATATTAAGCAAACCAGATGGCACCATTTTCTTGTTTTTTTATTTACGGATAGCGAGACACCAACACTCAGACATCATTTGCAAATGAAGCATTTGTGTTTAGTGAGTCCGTCAGACCTCAGGCAGTAGGGACGACCAGGGATGTTCTCTGTTTAGTGAGTCCGTCAGGTCAGAGGCAGTAGGGATGACCAGGGATGTTCTCTGTTTAGTGAGTCCGTCAGATCAGAGGCAGTGGGGACGACCAGGGATGTTCTCTGTTTAGTGAGTCCGTCAGACCTCAGGCAGTAGGGACGACCAGGGATGTTCTCTGTTTAGTGAGTCGGAAGGAAGGCTATCACTCCCTTTTGCAATGCCATACCCTGTGGACGGCGCTTAATTGGAGCCAATTTCATCTTACAACAGGACAATGACCCCAAACTATGCAAGAACTATTTAGGGAAGAAGCAGTCAGCTGGTATTCTGTCTATAATGGAGTGGTCAGCACAGTCACCGGATCTCAACCCTATTGAGCTGTTGTGGGAGCAGCTTGACCGTATGGCACGTAAGAAGTGCCCATCAAGCCAATCCAACTTGTGGGAGATGCTTCAGGAAGCATGGGGTGAAATCAGATTACCTCAACAAATTGACAACTAGAATGCCAAAGGTCTGCAAGGCTGTTATTGCTGCAGATGGAGGATTCTTTGACGAAAGCAAAGTTTGAAGGACACAATTATTCCAATTTGAAATACTTATTTAGAACCATGTCAACGTCTTGACTATATTTCCTATTCATTTTGCAACTCATTTCGTGAATGTTTTCATGGAAAACAAGGACATTTCTAATTGACCCGTAATGTAGGTTCAACAGGTTTGAGCAACACAGAATTTAGAACAGCCAAATGATTATAGATGATGTCCCACACGCCGTAGAGCGTCATCTACTTTGAGGGGACATGTTCAAGAGCATGAAATCCATGCTGCATTGTGGGTAAATGGTCACTGGCTGACTGATTTATAAATAATAATGAGTAGTTATTTATGATGTAAGGTGATTTGTAGATCAGTCAGTTGGCTGTCGCCTGCAGCGTCGAACCAGCCCAATACCAAACCAATCAGGTGGTTGTTCGATGAAACGAAGCTTCAGACGTCATTGATGACGTGCTGCTGATAAAGTCATCAATGACGTCTGAAGCTTCGTTTCATCGAACAACCACCTGATTGGCATCAGCACACTGCTTTGAAGTTTACTGCTTTCAAGGCCTCGTACCTCCGGTATCAAACATAACATCCCCATCGAAAAGTTGACAAAACAAAAAGGAGCAAGCAGGTTGATTTCCTCTTTTGATTTGAGCCCACGACAAGAAGTCACCAGAGCCTACCATGCTAACGGGTTCCCACTTGATAACACAACCACACAGTACATGGAAAGCATGAGGTGTGGCTAACGTTAGCAAGCTTGAGCTAGCCACCGAGCTACAAACTCTGTGCTACCGAGTAGATCCGCCATATGACTTTGAGAAGTAGTTCATTGTGGTTAGTTTAAAAGATATCCTGAAATAAGTAAAAAAAAAAAAAATGTAATAACGCAAAAACATAACTGTTTGTACTTATAGGGAACCAGATCGTGACTACAACTCAGTTACTACGTTTTTAACCACACTGTGCTGTTACACTGGTGAGTAAAAACTCATGCTTCCTACACTTTTTGTCAACTGCGTTACCCACTCCAGTCAATAGATGGCGATATGAGACTTGAAGGCAATACTGATGGTGTGACGTATTATCTAGTGGACGGAACGCTTCTTTCAACAGCAGCAACAGTTAGTCAGCCACCTCGGTAGTTTGCTAGACAAAATAGACGAACCAATAAAGCTCTTTAGACGCTTTCGTGTATATTAGCCACTGGGTTTTAAACACTCTTCTGTCGTCTAGTTAGTTATCCGATTTAATTTCATATTTACGGTGTTGTTATTAGTCAGCTAGCGGGCTGGTTAAGTTAGCATAGCTAGCTAACATCCCGACCATGAGGTCACTAAGCTACTCTCCTCCTGTTAAAGAAGAGGAGATCTGCTGGATGGAGAAAGTGGAGGTTTTCACAGTAAAACAAGAAGTAGAGGGTGAGGCCGTTACTGTGAAAGAAGAGAAAGACGTTACAGTTAAAGAAGAAAAAGACAAGTTCAGAGTGAAAGAGGAGGAGGATGTTACAGTAAAAGGAGAGGAGGATGCAGTTTATGGAGTGAAAGAGGAGGAAGAGATGACTGTTAAATCGAAAAAGGAGGAGGAGGAAGAAGAGGGACCTGGATATCTGGGCCCGGTTTCCCAAACGCATCTTAAGGCATCCAATGGTTCTAACGATGAACTTAGCCATAAGATGGTTTTGAGAAACCGTTCCCTGATTAACACTAGTAAGTACTGTCTTAAATACAGAGGCACACACTCTGCAGTTGTTGAACTGATGTTTGGTGTTAAAGCGGAAATCTGCAATTGCTAAATCCATATTGTGACTTTTAAATTATTTATTCATAGCCATTGATTCTTGAAGAATATAACACGTGCCTCATGAGCTTAGTTCAACTGTTTACCACATCAGAACCCCAAATAAGCTTTTTTTACTCCAATGTTTAGAAACAATGTAAATCAACACTGTATAGCCTCAACGTGGTTAAAACTATAATGTTGATATCATGGATGGTCAGTCCTTGCATCCATAGGTCTCTGTCTATGAATTTTGAAAGTTTTTACTTTTCTCCAACCCCATCATCATCTTATTACCAAAACAGTGGTGGAATGACAGATTTGTTATTGTTAGAACTGCAGATTGGTTGGTTGTATGGGTTTTTTAAACAGCAACAACATGGCTACCCAGAGGCTTGGTTTGGTAAACAGCTGAGGGATGGGGGAAGGAGAAGTGTAACGACTCAAATTCATAGAGAAAGCTATTGTAGCAACCGTAACCCAACACCTAGCGATCTCGTCAAGAAGTTCAGACATCTTGGCGTAACAGTTATAAGCTGTTTGCTTGACAGTCGCTGGACCCAGGTTTGAGTCCAGCTCAGGGCTTCCCCCTGAATTCACTACACTATGAATACAAGGACTGGCCATGCATGATGTCATAATGATAGTTTAACCAGGTTTCTAGGATATATAGTATATTCTAGAATTCATCCATGATGTCATAATGATAGTTTAACCAGGTTTCTAGGATATATAGTATATTCTAGAATTCATCCAAGGTGTCATAATGATAGTTTAACCAGATTTCTAGGATATATAGTATATTCTAGAATACATCCATGATGTCATAAAGATAGTTTAACCAGATTGAGGCTATATGGTATATTCTAGAATTGCCGGTGAAGATTTCCTGTGGGGGGCAAATTGTTAGAGCTTTTAAGTTATTGTATAATTTTCAGCCAACTTTTTTCACTCCATTACATTAAAGGCGAAACATACCCTAGATTCAAATTCACGAATTCACTACACTATGAATACAACGACTGGCCATCCATGAGGTCATAATGATAGTTTAACCAGGTTTCTAGGCTATATAGTATATTCTAGAATTCATCAATGATGTCATAATGATAGTTTAACCAGGTTTCTAGGCTATATAGTACATTCTAGAATTCATCCATGATGTCATAATGATAGTTTAAACCAGGATTCTAGGCTATATAGTATATTCTAGAATTCATCCATGATGTCATAATGATAGTTTAACCAGGTTTCTAGGCTATATAGTATATTCTAGAATTGCCAGTGTAGATTTCCTATGGGGGTCAAGTTATTAGAGCTGTTGATAAGTCATTGTATAATATTCAGGCAATTTTTTTTCATGCCTTTACATTAAAGGCAAAACATACCAAGATGCAATTACATTCATGAATTGGTTTGAAACCTTTGTTTTAAACCCTTCTCAAAGTTGGTGCCTTGATGGATTTGTA
This sequence comes from Salvelinus namaycush, assembly GCF_016432855.1. Lineage (NCBI taxonomy): Eukaryota > Metazoa > Chordata > Actinopteri > Salmoniformes > Salmonidae > Salvelinus > Salvelinus namaycush. The sequence continues at coordinate 335,189 of NW_024061442.1, forward strand.
ATAAACGGTTTGTCAAAAAACACAATTTTATTTATTTAAATGTTACCTTTATTTAACTAGGCAAGTCAGTTAAGAACAAATTCTTATTTCCAATGATGGCCTACCCCGGACGAAGCTGGGCCAATTGTGCACCACCCAGGAATCACCCAGGAATCAAGAATCAGGAAAATATCCTGATAAAAATAAATATCCTAGAAATCACATTGGCTGCACATGGCCTGTCTACAACAAACTTGCAACATTGTATAAAATATTCTGGGCCCTCAGAGTTTCCTGCGCCATTGAGTTCGGGACAGACACAGCTGTCAGCTATTTGTGCAAAGGATAAGAATTTATCAGGTATTTTATGACATTTCCACTGGATCAGAGCATTACATTTTTCCCTTTCGTGCCGAGTAGATTTTTTTTAACCAAAATACTTTGAGGAACTATTGACGTACGCAATTGATTTTAATTAGACTTAGTTTACTTGCTGTTTGAGGTGAAGAAAAAATGTACTTTGAGAAGCTCCACAACTAATTAGTGGTGGTGCGTTAAGACAATGAGAAATACTATCAGACATCCCCAAATGGGCACATTTATAGGCCTACATTTGTGTGCAGGCCAGGTAGACTAGTTTTACATCTATATGGGTAATCAGGTGTGCGTCCTTACTCAACATTGACAGGAGTGTTTCAAACAAAAGACAATGAATAAATTAACAAAACTAACACATCTTGCGGGGTAAGGTCTGGGCCGTTTCATTTAGTGTCCGTTTGGGTCGGCATGGGGAATGATTGTATTTTCCCATAGTATGTTGTACCGAAGTTGACCGACTGAAAGCGAGTGTAACTTTATGACTATTATTGGATTCTAAACTTTGAACATTGAGATATTAAAGACATGATAGATCAGACGCAGAGTATATAAAGGAGTGAGATCTGTAGAAAGACAGAGTGGCTGTGGAATGTGCTGGGTGAACGGGAGGAGATCACAGGATTGCTATAGGGGAAGCAGATGGACATCTGTGGATTAGGCGAAGGAGGGGTTGAGGTCAGGAAGTCAGGTCACATCCCCTGAAGGGTTTAGTATCCTGTTACCCTCTTCCTGTGGAACCAGGAGATGTAAGGATTGGAGAGAAGGAGGAGTGTCCAAAGTGGGGTGTATATACTTGTGATGGTGAGAACATGTTTTTGTCTGAACTACGGCTGTAACGACCCTTTGGGAAGAATTCAACTTGGTTAAACTTCTCTAGTGTCCGTGAGTTATTTACTCTGAAAAATTAGAACAAAACATTATAATTACTGGTCCCTGAAGGAGGGAACTGAGGTACAACACCTGTTTGGCCCCACCCCTTCCTGGGTCGGTGAAGAGCGGTATTAAATTGAAGGAATAAAGTCGATCCTCACACTCATCACCTTCCAGCGATGCGTGAATGGCGTAGCAGTAAGACATGTTCTATTTATGATACGGATCAGCTATTTTTTTTTTTTAGACCTTATAGCTAGAACCTCCATCAGCAGCTAGTCATCAGAGGCTAACCAGCTAATTAACTACTAGCGATTTAGTCATTGTTAGCCACTGCTAGCGGCATTTACCTTTAGCTCAGACACCAGCCGCTTTTAGCCTGGATAATACCTGCCAGTCTGCACAGCGCGATATCAACCCTGAGCATATCGGACTGTTTTTCTCCACTATATCACCGTATTACTGCCGTAAGCTCTGGACATTTGCACCGGAGTGGCTAACACCCTTGTCCCAAAGCTAGCCTCGAGTCAGGTGCATCTCCCCGCTAGCAAACAAAATTACTGCAGCCACAATACCTCTTGCCAATTGGCCTGGACCTTTTGTTGACACGGAGCCCCGCCGATCCATCACGACTGGTCTGCCGACGTAATTCCGTACGATGTGCCCTCAACCGGCCTTTGCCAGACGTCGGTGACGCCCATGTCCCGAAGCTAGCACCAGTTTGCCTTGAGCCAGGCGCATCTCCCGGCTAGCGTAGTAACGGCTTCCCGTGTTCATATATTGCTGTTCACTGGACCCTATGATCACTTGGCTACATAGCTGATGCCTGCTAGACTGTTCATTAATCACGGTACTCCATTTTGTTTGTTTATTTTGTTTCTGTCGGCCCCAACCTCGAACTCAGGCCCTGTGTGTAGTTAACTGACCCTCTCTGCCCATTCATCGTCATTTTACCTGTTGTTGTTGTCTTAGCTGATTAACTGTTGTCTTACCTGTTGTTGTCTTAGCTAGCTCTCCCAATCAACACCTGTAATTGCTTTATGCCTTGCTTTATGTCTCTCTCTAATGTCAATATGCCTTGTATACTGTTGTTTAGGGTAGTTATCATTGTTTTGTTTTACTGCGTAGCCCCTAGTCCCACTCAACATGCCTCAGAGAACTCTTTTGTCCCACCTCCCACACATGCGGTGACCTCACCTAGCATAACTGGTGCCTCCAGAGATGCAACCTCTCTTATCATCACTCAATGCCTAGGTTTACCTCCACTGTTCTCACACCCTACCATACCCCTGTCTGTACATTATGCCTTGAATCTATCCTACCACGCCCAGAAATCTGCTCCTTTTATTCTCTGTTCCCAACGAACTAGACGACCAGTTCTGATAGCCTTTAGCCGTACCCTCATCCTACTCCTCTGTTCCTCAGGGGATGTAGAGGTTAACCCAGGCTCTGTGTGTTTCCAGGCGCTCTCATTTGTTGACTACTGTAACCATAAAAGCCTTGGTTTCATGCATGTTAACATCAGATGCCTCCTCCCTAAGTTTGTTTTACTCACTGCTTTAGCACACTCCGCCAACTTTGATGTCCTTGCCGTGTCTGAATCCTGGCTTTGGAAGGCCACCAAAAAGTCTGATATTTCCATCCCCATCTACAACATTTTCAGTCAAGATAGAACTGCCAAAGGGGGAGGAGTTGCAATCTACTACAGAGATAGCCTGCAAAGTTCTGTCATACTTTCCAGGTCTACGCCCAAACAGTTCAAGCTTCTAATTTAAAAAATGAATCTCTCCAGAAATAAGTCTCTCACTGTTGCCGCCTGTTACAGACCCCCCTCAGCTCCCAGCTGTGCCCTGGAAACCATATGTGAATTGATTGCCCCCCATCTATCTTCAGAGTTCGTTCTGTTATGTGACCTAAACTGGGATATGCTTAACACCCCGGCCGTCCTACAATCCAAGCTAGATGCCCTCAATCTCACACAAATTATCAAGGAACCCACCAGGTACAACCCTAAATCTGTAAACATGGGCACCCTCATAGATATTATTCTGACCAACTTGCCCTCCAAATACACCTCTGCTGTTTTCAATCAGGATCTCAGCGATCACTGCCTCATTGCCTGCATCCGTAATGGGTCCGCGGTCAAACGACCACCCCTCATCACTGTCAAACGCTCCCTAAAACACTTCTGCAAGCAGGCCTTTCTAGTCGAAGTGGTTGATTTGCGATGATAACACAAACATTATATTAAGCAGGACATTCAAACGAGCCTTACAATTATAATCCAAAGTAGTGTGAAATGCACTCATAAGCAACCTGGAAATGGAGGTTACTCCCCTGAGTTTTCCCTCATTCACATTCAGAATACATTGTGAAAAACTAAAATCTTTGCTCACCATTTTTGCTCCAGGCAGATATAGTACATCCATAACTATCGGTTTCCTCATTAGCAGGAAGGAGTTTCTACAACCAAATTACATGTGCATCACCCTCGTGCCGCAATTTTATTAAACACAGAAAGTGGCCTATTTTGGAGACCAAAAGTCGTCTGGCACACTGCTTAGAGTTTCAACAACATGAATAACTTATTTCTAGTCTGCAATCTTAGATGTTACTACTAATGTGAAAATGAGACAAAATATGACTAATCTTGCTAATTTTAAGACAAATGTCAAATAATCATTACATTCAATACAGACGTCAATTATTGTACAACATCATGTCTACGCTGTTGGCATCACTTTTACAGTGGAGTTTCGCTGTTGTGGGCCTTTAACCATCCGTCTGACTTTGTTCTTCACACAGGAGACGGGACTCGTGGAGCCTCAACAACCTCATGATGCTGAAGAGGCAGAGAAGAGTCTCTCCACATCAGAACTCCTCAATAAACACCTGCGGAGATCCACAAGGAAGAGATCTCACCGCTGCTCTGATTGTGAGAAATGTTTAAAATCTTCATCAGAACTTAAAATACACCTGAGAAATCACACGGGAGAGAAACCTTACTGCTGCTCTGACTGTGGGAAGAGTTTTACTCTGTCAACCAGCCTGATATCACACCAGAGAACACACACAGGAGAGAAATCTTATAGCTGTGATGAATGTGGGAAGATTTATACTAAGTCTAGCTGTCTTGTTGTACACCAGAGAACACACACAGGAGAGAAACCTTATAGCTGTACTCAATGTGGGAAGAGTTTTACTTGGCTAAACAACCTAGTATCACACCAGAGAACACACACAGGAGAGAAACCTCATAGCTGTAATCAATGTGGGACGAGATACTCTGATAAGAGATCTCTGATTAATCATCAGAAAATACATGGAGTTGTTTCATGATATCAATAAAATAATGTCACAATGTAGAATGTTGTAGGAGTATTTTAATGATGTCACAATGTAGAACCCTAAACGTTTGTCCCCTGTTCTATTGATTTCAACATGATATGGATATTAGCCTCAGGGGGAAGAGTACTATTTATATGATTTAACAAAAAGTGACTAACAAAAAAAGAGTTGTGTTACACTTACCATGTAATATGGAGAACCAGCCTATTCCTTATGATGTATACTACAACAGAAATAACTTAAAATGTATAACTTTAAATTAAACCAATAATTTGCACTCATGACTTGAGTGATTAAAGTAAACCACAGTTTTGTAAATACATAACGCCATCTAACCAAATATCAAAGAATGTTAGCTATATGCAGTTATCTTAGCCAGCCAGCTAACGTTAGCTATATGCAGTTATCTTAGCCAGCTAACATTAGCTATATGCTGTTATCTTAGCCAGCCAAGCTATATGCAGTTATCTCAGCCAGCCAGCTAACATTAGCTATATGCAGTTATCTTAGCCAGCCAGCTAACATTAGCTATATGCAGTTATCTTAGCCAGCCTAGCTATATGCAGTTATCTCAGCCAGCTAATAATAGCTACATGCAGTTATCTTAGCCAGACAGCTAACATTAGCTATATGCAGTTATCTTAGCCAGCCAGCTAACATTAGCTATATGCAGTTATCTTAGCCAACCAGCTAACGTTAGCTATTTAGCCAACTAGCTATTAGCCTAACCAGCGTAGCCAACCAGCACGGTTATGGTCAGCGAGACCAACTACCGGAGAAAAAGTTACAAAACTCCCGTAGTCTAATTCACAGAGAACATGCTGAAAAGTACTGATGGGGAAACAAAGCTTCCTGAATCATTGGCTCTTTCCAGCCAATTGTGTCAAACAATAGGTTCATTACTCAAGGCTTTGAGCGACATAGAATTTAGAACAGACACATTTTATAGATGAAGTCACACGCCGTAGCAGCGTAGCCATTATGTCATATATTAAACCACTGGCCGTGTTCGAGAGCATCGAATCCATGCTGCATTGTGGGTAAACGGTGATTGGCTGACTGATTTATAAATAATAATGAGTAGTTATTTATGATGCAAGGTGATTTGTAATTATTCAGACAGCAGTCAGCAGCCAGCAGCCACCTGCACTGTCGGCTGCAATGTCGAACGAGCCCAATACCAAACCAGGTGTTCGACGAAATGATTCTTCAGACGTCATTGATCACGTGCTGCTGATAAAGTGACACTCCTTTGAATTATACCGCTTAGCGACTTCAGTACATGCCTCATAGCTCCAGTCTCAAACTTAACCCCGTTCCTGCTGAAGAAGGTAAGGTCTGCTGGATGGAGAAAGAAGCTCTCGTGAAAGAGGGGGAGGAGGAAGAGGAGGCTGTTACAATACAAAAACAAGTAGAAGGTGAGGCTGTTACCGTGAAAGAAGAAGAGAAAGACGTTTCAGTTAAAGAAGAGGAAGACGCGTTCAGACTGAAAGAGGGTGACGAAGTTTCAGTGAAAGAAGAGGAGACTGACGATGAACGTAAGTACTGTCTTAACAGGAGCACAAACTCTGTGGATGTTGAACTGATGCTTGGTGTTAAAGCGGAAATCTGCTAATTCTACATCCATATTTTGACATTAAAATTATTTATATACATATATTATATATTTTTTATAGCCATTGATTCTTGAAGAATATTACACATGCCTCATGAGCTTAGTTCAACTGTTGTACCCCATCAGAACCCAAAATAAAACAAATGTACTCCAATGTTTAGAAACAATGTAAATCAACACTGTATAGCCTCAACATGGTTAAAACTATAATGTTGATATCATGGATGGTCAGTCCTTTCATCCATAGGCTGTCTATGAATTTGAGACTAGTTACATTTCTCCAGCCCCATCTTATTACCAAAACAGTGGTGGAATTACAGCTTTGTTATGGGTTGAACTGCAGATTGGTTGATTGTTGTGTGGCTTTTTTAAAGGGGCAACCTAGTTTTTAAACAAACAAAATGGCTGCCCGGAGTCCTGAGCTGTGTTAGAATACTCATACTAACTGCACTATTTGTGATGTTAATTGAGTATATAGTCTGCTTATTGGTCATAGTATGATGTAGTTAGTATGCTAAAAGTTCCCGGATGTCGTACTAAATTCGCCAAAATATGACGTATACACGCAGTACTTTAGGGCCCATAATGCAATTCTTCAGGAAATGGGCGTGGCTTTAACGTTTTCAGATTTGAAGAAAATGGGGGGGAAAATTCAGCCGAAGTCCGAGAGAGCGGATACAAATGAACTGCTTTAAATAATTATGACAAATGTTGAGCAATGTAATAAACTAATGACTTTTCAAATAAGTTACACGTTATGTTAGCTACACTATCCTTACAAAACGCATAGCATAACTTTACACCAGTATGTGAGCTAGCTACCTAACGTTAGTTGGCTACTTGTACATCAAACTTGCCAGTAGAGTAACTATATTCTAACTAACTACCCAATGTTTATTGACTTGATTAGAGCGCCGAATAACTGATGTATTTAATAACGCTCAACACCCGTTGAATATGGCCGGTGTCAGTAAACATCTGCAAAAAACTCAAATTAAAAATTAAAAAAAGCTCAAATTAAATTGTTTCCAGCCGCACAGTTAGTCACCAACGCTCTGGATAACATGAAAACAGCCTAACCAGCTCTACTAGGGCAAGTAAAATGGTAAGAGTGAGGTTTTCTCTGATTTGTGTCTAGCAAGCTATCCAACGTTAGCCAGTTAGCTTGGGTGCTTTACTGTCATTGTGAGGTCAGAACGCTTGGATTGGCCCTACTCCTCAGCCATATAGTATTTGTTTACAAACAGTGGCGTTATACGAGCTTATGTTTTGGTTTCTGGTCGGGTAATACAGTTGAAACATTTGAGGCATTTATAAGTTATATTCTTCAAGAATCAATGGTTATATAGTAAATGGGTCTTTCTATAACTGCCTGTGTAGATTTCCTGTTGGGGTCAAATTGTTACAGCTGTTGATAATTCATCGTATAATATTCTGGCAATTCTTTTCATGCCATTACATTAAATGCGAAATATTGTATTTTCTTAGCAAGGTGTTGCTCAAATAATCTTAGCTGCTAATCGCTAGTTAGCGGGCTAGCTAGCTTGCTAAATGTATTAAGAGTCAGAGCAAACGTAGCTAGCTAATACTGCCTGTTACCAGTGCTGGTGTAGGCCTAGATAAGCATGTTTGTGCAGCGGTATCTTATCAGAGAGGAGTAAGCGAAGTATAAATATGTTGGCTAGCTAGCCGGCTACATGAAGTAAGAAAACAACATGTAATGTAACATCTAATTAGGGTCAACTGGAAACACTGACCAACACTTTGGTTACTACCATGTCTTCATCTCTGAGGTTTATTGTCAGACTAGACTCATCAGGTGTATTGCTGCCACCTACTCTACGGGGTTGTAAAAAATATCCAAACGCAAAAAAAATTGGGATTAACAAATCATACTAATTACGTAAAATAAACACAAACCAAATTCCCTCCACTACCCTGAATTTCAAACAAAAATGGTACTTTTCAGATCCCTACACAGATTCAGGAACCTGGGAGGGGGGAACGTCTTCATTCAGTACTCCCTGTAACATTTAGTCTGAAGTCCTGGAGATCCAGAAATCTATTTGCCGCCTTCACAATGATGTCTAGCTTCTTAGATGTTTTATTAGTTTATTATTAATGCAATTTATCACTGCGGTAGTGAGGGCAATGCAAATGCAATTTTGTTGTAGAAACTCCTCCAAGCTAATGCGGAAACTGCTAGTTTTGGACGAAGGTTACTAAGAATTTATTAATGCAATTTATCACTTGCTCTATAAACACAACAAAGTCCACCTTGTTCACTATTAGTGTGTTGGGATCCTTCTCCTGCATGGCTTCACTGCAGACTGTGGGACATGAACTACCTTCTCCTCTCTACTCCTTCAGCTATTTTCACTGCCTCCACATAGGACACCTGCTGGATGGGCCTGATCATCCTAGCTACTGTGACATCCTTCATCCGTACAGTGCACTCTGGGAACTCGGGAATGTGATTCCAATCACAATTACAACATGCTTCACCTGACTATGACATATTTATTCCTTCGACAAACTCTTGCCACATGTCCAAACTTTTTTACAATTGTAACACTGCAGCGGCTTCTGTATATCTCACTTACCCAGGTTTTACATAAGATGGGAGAACCACTTCACCAAACCACAGTAAAACCTTCCGTCTATCATTCATTTTAATCAACGTGCGTCTACTGAAATGTTAACCCTAAACCACACAAAGCTTTCTCCTTTTGCGCTGTTGACACACAATCAGTATCATACCGCTCCTGGTCACTCGAACCGATTCCACTTTACCTAATTCATCCTTCACCATCTTTGAGACCGTTAACAGGTCACCCACAAAAGCATCCTTGCTGATGATTCCCACTCCGACCCTAAACTGCTGTTCATTACCAACTTTAGCCCTTTTCACTCCACTGTTCTTCACCATCGTCCACTCAGTCTTACCAACTGTACTCGCGCCTAGAGAATCCCACAATGCTTCCTCCATTGCTCCTCCAGTCATCCCCTGGACTCCCTCGCTCTGTGCTGTAAAAGATGTGAGTTTGTGTTCTCAAAGTAGCATCTATATTGTTCTCATTCCATCTATATTGTTCTCATTCCATCTATATTGTTCTCATTCCATCTATATTGTTCTCATTCCATCTATATTGTTCTCATTCCAGCACATCTGTTGCTTCACCAACTTGTTATCCCTTTCGTCTGCACTACTTGCTGTCATTTCCCTTCCTGATTTCCCTCTCTTGGATGTCTCCACCATGCTCCTACTCTGTCAGTAATTCCTCCCTGGTTTATTAATTTGTAGTCAAACAACAATATATTCATGGTGCTGCACATTCTATTCCAAATCTAGAATTAGAGTCGTCATTATGTTTCCATGATTTCAACAGTTCACCAGTTAACTAAGCCTATAATGTGGACACCAAGGATGTGGATACCAAGGAACTTGAAGCTTTCAACTGCTCCACTACAACTCCTTCGATGAGAATGGGGGCGTGCTCAGTGTTTAGTCCCAGGGTGCTTAGCTTAGTGATGAGCTTTGAGGGTACTATGGTGTTGAACGCTGAGCTGTAGTCGATGAATAGCATTCTCACGTGGGTGTTCTTTTGTCCAGGTGGGAAAGGGCAGTGTGGAGTGCAATAGAGAATGCATCATCTGTGCATCTGTTGGGGTGGTATGCAAATTGGAGTGGGTCTAGGGTTTCTGGGATAATGGTGTTGATGTGAGCCACTACCAGCCTTTCAAAGCACTTCATGGCTACAGATGTGAGCGCTACGGGTCGGTAGTCATCTAGGCAGGTTACCTTAGTGTTCTTGGGCACAGGGACTATGGTGGTCTGCTTGAAACATCTTGGTATTATAGACTCAGACAGGAGATGAAAATGTCAGTGAAGACCCTTGCCAGTTGGTCAGCGCATGCTTGGAGTACACGTCCTGGTTATCCGTTTGGCCCTGTGGCCTTGTGAATGTTAACCTGTTTAAAGGTCTTACTCACATCGGCTGCGGAGAGCTCGATCACAAAGTCGTCTGGAACAGCTGATGCTGTCATGCATGTTTCAGTGTTACTTTCCTCGAAGCGAGCATAGTAGTAATTTAGCTCGTCTGGTATGCTCGAGTCACTGGGCAGCTATCGGCTGTGCTTCCCTTTGTAGTCTGTAATAGTTTGCAAAGCCCTGCCACATCCGACAGGGTCGGAGCCGGTGTTCAAGGGATATATCAATCTCCCCAGAGTAGCAGTAATACGTTGAGAGATTTGTCCACAAAGGGTTACCCTTCCCATAGGTGTCTCATTATTGGGATTCATTGCTGATTTCCTACCTGTAGCTCACTATGAAGTGTCTAGTGATACAGGTTAAGGGCCCTGTTGAAGATTGGTGGTTGGTAATGGAGTCGAGGGAACAAGCAGGGTTGGACACGGCCATGTTATTATCCCACACAGTCTCTGTGGTTCATTTGAACCCCGTTCCTGGGAATTGGATTTGATTACAAATCGTCCACTGTCTTCTGTTACCACAGAAGGGGTCAGTTTGTCCCATTTCCAGCAAGGTTACGAGGCGCTTTGTCATTTCCAGAGTCAGTTTATTTTGGTACTGTCCATATGTAGCTTGTTTTTGGTCACAGAATGGCTGAATAAGTGCCACATTTTACCTGGAGCTAACTAACTATGCAGAGCATAGCACATGTCGAATGACTTTAGCTTCCCTCCAGGCCTGAGGGCACACGCTCTCGAGTAGGCTTAAATTAAAGAAACGGAAAATAGGAGTGCCAATATAGTCCGCTATTATCCTCAGTAATTTTCCATCTAGATTGTCAGACCCCGGTGGCTTGTCATTGTTGATAGACAACAATAATTGTTTCACCTCTTCCACACTGACTTTACGGAATTCTAAATTACAATGCTTGTCTTTCATAATTTGGTCCGATATACTTGGATGTGTAGTGTCAGCCTTTGTTGCTGGTATTTCATGCCTAAGTTTGCTAATCTTGCCAATGAAAAAATCATAAAAGTAGTGGGCTTTGATGAATGAGCCATCTGATTCAGTTAATGATGGAGCAGAGTTTGCCTTTTTCCCAAAAATTGTATGTAAGCTTTTTACTATCTTTACTTTATGTCATTTTTCTTTGTTTCATTGTGTCGTTTTTCTTCTTTTTATTCAGTTTAGTCACATGATTTCTCAATTTGCAGGATGTTTGCCAATCGGTTGTATAGCCAGAATTATTTGCCATTCCTTTTCCCTCATCCTTCTCAACCATACCATTTTTCAATTCCTCATCAATCCACTGGGATTTAACAGCTTTTACAGTCATTTTCTTAATGGGTGCATGCTTATTAGTAACTGGAATAAGCAATTTCATAAATGCGTGCAGTGTCTGGTTGCTCCTCATTACACACCACAGAGCAGCAAATATTCTTTACATCATCAACATAGGAATCCCCCGTTTTATTAAATAATTGAGACACACAAATGACTCGAGGGAACCAGAGATCAAGATAGCCTAACAATAAGGAAAAAACCTCTTCCTTAGCATTCTCCTCACTCTGCTGCTGGCCTTCGTAAATTCTGACGTTATGCTCCTGAAGTTTCCAGTAATAGGCTACAACAGCAGTCGGCAACCTTTTCCATTTGTAGTGCCAATTTATCTGACCATTTCTACTGATCTGGTGCCAGTTATGATTTTCATATTCACATTTTACTGGAACAGTTTAATTTAATTTATAATAGTAATAATAATTATAATAGTCTTTGTATCTCAAAATCATTATCTGTGATTAATCTATATTCTATATAAATGAAAATTATACAAATTTAAATAACTTTTATTGCCATTGCCAACTATGTAAAAATAGCCTACATAAAGCCAACAAATAAAAACAGCTAGAAAATATCCAGATAAAAATAAATCACATTGGATGCACATGGCCTTTCTACATAGAACTTGAAACATTGTATCAACTATCACCTAGGTCGGTCCGAAACTTGATATAAAATATTCTGGGCCCTGAGAGTTTCCCGCGCCAGTGAGTTTGGGACAGACACAGCTGTAGGCTATTTGTGTAAGGGATAAGAAGTAATCAGGTAATTTATGACATTTCCACTGGATCAGAGCATTACATTTTTCCCTTTCATGTCGAGTGGTTTTCAAGAGTGAGAGCTGGAAATACTTTACAAATACTTTGAGGAACTATTGTCATTCGCCAATTAATTTTAGTAAAACTTTGTTTACTTGCTGTTTGAGGTGAAGAAAAAAATACTTTGAGAAGCTCCACAAATCATTAGTGGTGGTGCGTAAATACTATCAGACATCGCCAAATAGGTGCATCGCTCTGCATCGCTCTCTGCCCTTTGTGTTTGCTAAAACGCAATTTGGTTGCAGAAACTCCTCCAAGCTAATGCGGAAACCGCTAGTTATACCATAGACCTACTGTAGGACAAATAACTTCACATAAAAACAACATAGACCTACTGTAGGACCCATAACTTCACCTATCAACAACATAGACCTACTGTAGGACCCATAACTTCACCTAACAATAACAGACCTACTGTAGGACCCATAACTTCACCCATCAACAACATAGACCTACTGTAGGACCCATAACTTCACCTAACATAGACCTACTGTAGGACCCATAACTTCACCCATCAACAACATAGACCTACAGAAAGGTGCCTATATTTGAGACCAAAAGTTGTCTGGCACACTGCTTAGGATTTCAACAACTTTTTAAAAACGTATTTCTAGCATACAATCGTCAATGTTACTACTAATGTGAAAACAAGACAAAATATGAATATTGTTGTTCACTTGACTGTCTTAAGACAAATGTCAAATAATGAACATTCATTACAGACGTCATTGTTTGTACAACATCATGGCTACGCTGTTGGCATCACCTTTTTAAAGTAGATTTTTGCTGTTGTGGGCCTTAAACTACCTGTCTGACTTGTTGTTCACACAGGAGAGAGATGTGACTATCGTGGATCCTCTGGGGGGCCTCAACAACCTCATGATGCTGAAGAGGCAGAGAAGAGTCTCTCCACATCAAAACACCTCAAGAAACACCATCAGAGACCCACAGGGAAGAAATCTCACTTCTGCTCTGACTGTGGGAAAGGTTGCACATCTTCATCAGAACTTAAAATACACCAGAGAACACACACAGGAGAGAAACCTTTTAGCTGTGATCAATGTGGGAAGAGTTTTACTCAGCTAAACAACCTGATAGTACACCAGCGTACACACACTGGAGAGAAACCTTATAGCTGTGATCAATGTGGGAAGAGTTTTACTATATCTAGCTCTCTGACTATACACCAGAGAACACACACAGGAGAGAAATCTTATAGCTGTGATCAATGTGACAAGAGATACGCTGATAAAAGATCTCTGATCACACATCAGAAAATGCATACAAGAAGAAGTTGTTTCATGATATCAATGAAATAATGTCACAATGTAGAATGTTTTAACTTTGTAGTAGGAGAATTTTAATGATGTCACAATGTAGAATGTTTTAACATTGTAGTAGGAGAATTTTAATGATGTCACAATGTAGAATGTTTTAACATTGTAGAAGGAGTATTTTAATGATGTTCTACCTTATCCTTTGCCCTGTTCAATTGATTGCAGCATGATATGGATATTAGCCTCAGGGGAAAATCCAGGCTCTGAATTGAAAGAGTATTATTTAACAAAAAGTGACTAACAAAAAAAAGAGCTGTGTTACACTTACTGCGTTGGTGACCCACTTTAATCAAATTGCAGCACTTCAAAATGTAGCTAGCTGTTTTCTACAAGTTGAAAAAGCTGCTTGTTTAAAAAAATACATGTAATATGATAATTGTTGCAGATGTTTGTGTATATACACACATGAATAATGATAAATTGGTCTATAATCAATTTTATTAACAATCTGACATCACTCCAGTATTTCTTGACAACAATCAAATGCTAACTGTCTTTATTCCACTACTGAAGAAGCATGACTCAAATCATCTACTCATACTGCAAACATTCAGCCTGACAAAAGATACATGTTTTATTATTCCATGCCTCACCCTTAAGTGAATTATTGCCAATACATATTAACAAAGGGGTGTACATTTGGTTTTGATTTTCATATTTACAATTCATGTAACATTTAGTATTCATAATTATTTATGCAACCAGCTGACCATTTTTTGGGTACAATTATATTGACAGTGTTGCCCTTCTTTTAGAATATCAGCGTTCATTCTCAGATGTGCCAACCCAAATGCATGACATTTTGGACTTGGCCAGACCCAACAACATGCCTATCGAGTGAACCCTGAAAAGAGAGCGAGAAGTAAGGTGGAAAGTTACTACGGATATTGCAGGAGTTGGTTGCTGATTGTCTCAAGGGTGGGCAGTCAACAAGTTTTGCGTTTAGCCAGTGCGTTGCCATGGATCACAATTTATTTTGACTGCACGTTTTTCCGTATTGGAGATTAGTTTTTTTGGGGCTCGTTCCAAGGGGACGAGAGTTCTAGAATCGAGTTAGTTTTAGGAAGATGCGAGTTCTAGAAGCTATTGAGTTTTAGGATTCTATTGAAAGAATAAGGATTTAAAAAATAATACTATTGTATATTATTATTTAGAAATACGTGTTTTTTATTGTTTTTAATTGTTGACAGCCAGTAGACACTATGTTTATATTGTAGTTGATTATGTGAAATGAAAGTGGTTTTCTGTTGGGGGTGAGCAAACTCGTCCAACACAAATATAGGACATATTTGTTGTCTTAAGGGGGAAGGTGTTACAGGCTTTGTTTTTTTCATTTATGTTTTGAGGTTGGAAGTAGCACATATAGCTCGTTAGCACGTCTAGCTAAACTGATTGGTGTCACCTCGTTAGTCAGTATGTGTTACACCTGTGCTGGCTTGTCCATCTCGTTAGTGGGAAGGTGTTTCACCTGAGCTGGTCCAGGTTCTATTTAAGAGTGTCTGGCCCAGTGCTCCAGTTGTCTTGATAGATGTGGAGAGTCAACACCTTTAGTCAATCCACCTTTTCTGTTTGCTTCCTGTCTTTAAGTTTGGTGTGGGTTTTTCTTTTGTTTGCCTCTTCTAGGGCAGATTTAGTGGGTCTCATGGTGGGTGTCTTTTAGGTGCCAGTTGTTGTTACTAGTCAATTTTCAGTGGACACCTCCATACTGTCTTTCAGAGCCCCTCCTAAAAAACAAGTTATATTTTGGGTTGGATAAAACATCATATTGTTAATATTTTTGTGCTGTATAAATAAAGCTTGATTTGATTTGAACATATTGCAAAACAAATTAACCCAATGACTGACCAATCAACAGACTCTTGGTCCATCTTGGTATGAAAATCAGTCTCAATCCCACTTTTCAAGCCTGCTGAAGGGGTGGTAAACACCACCCCCGGCTCTACCAGGGGCTTGAGGTGGTCTCCCACAGCTCTGCTTATGTCATGTTCTGTGGACTTGCCATTCCATTTCTTGACTGCCCCTGCAACACAGAAACACATTTAGTCATATTATATAAAACACTCAAAGTAATGGATATGGAGCATCTATGGCCTCAGTTACACCTGGCACCTAAATGTGACTTCTGTCATCTGATCACTCCAAGCTGCATTAGGTTCAGATCTACCAGGACGGGCCTTTGACATAGTCTGGAAGCAGCCAGGCCACTGAATATGCATAGGCAATGTCAAAAGATGAGTGGGGAAAAGTACATTTTACACAAGTGACCTTCATAATAAATCAAATCAAATGTTATTTGTCACATGCAGATGTTATTGCGGGTGTAGCGAAATGCTTGTGCTCCAACAGTGCAGTAATATCTAACAATTTCCCAACAAATACCTAATACACACAAATCTAAGTAATGGAATAAGAATATATAAATATATGGACGAGCGATGTCAGAGCGGCAAAGGCTGATACAATAGAATAGGATAAAATACAGTATATACATATGAGATGAGTAATACATAGACTAAGATACAGTAGAATAGGATAGAATACAGTATATACATATGAGATGAGTAATACATAGACTAAGATACAGTTGAATAGGATAGAATACAGTATATACATATGAGATGAGTAATACATAGACTAAGATACAGTAGAATAGGATAGAATACAGTATATGAGATGAGTAATGCCAGATATGTAAACATGCAGGAGATCCACGAAGGAAAGACAGTGATGGTGCTCAGTGACGTTGTTGCAAATGGTGGGTAAAATGGTAAAACGTTTGAGTTCATTTTGTCCATTATTACATCATTACATCAAGTGTTCCAATGGTAAAACGTTTGAGTTCATTCTGTCCATTATTACATCATTACATCAAGTGTTCCAATGGTAAAACGTTTGAGTTCATTTTGTCCATTATTACATCATTACATCAAGTGTTCCAATGGTAAAACGTTTGAGTTCATTCTGTCCATTATTACATCATTACATCAAGTGTTCCAATGGTAAAACGTTTGAGTTCATTCTGTCCATTATTACATCATTACATCAAGTGTTCCAATGGTAAAACGTTTGAGTTCATTTTGTCCTGGTCACTTTGCCTACTGTTTATTGCCACGTTGGGATGCACCTTTGTTTGTTGTCATTTAAAAAAATAATAATAATAATTTTACCCCCGTTTTTTCTCCCCAATGTGGATCTTGTCTCATCGCTGCAACTCCCCAATGTGGATCTTGTCTCATCGCTGCAACTCCCCAATGTGGATCTTGTCTCATCGCTGCAACTCCCCAATGTGGATCTTGTCTCATCGCTGCAACTCCCCAATGTGGATCTTGTCTCATCGCTGCAACTCCCCAATGTGGATCTTGTCTCATCGCTGCAACTCCCCAATGTGGATCTTGTCTCATCACTGCAACTCCCCAATGGGCTCAGGAGGCGAAGGTCAAGTCATGCGTCCTCTGAAACATGACCCGTCAAACCGCGCTTCTTAACAGCCGCCCGCTTAACCCGGAAGCCAGCTGCACCAATGTGTAGGAGGAAACACCGGGCGACGCTTGGCCAATTGTGTGCCGCCCTATGGAACTCCCGATCACGGCAGGTTGTGGTACAGCCCGGGATCGAACCCGGGTGACGCCTCTAGTGACGCCTCTAGCACTGCCATGCAGTACCTTAGACCGCTGCACCACTCGGGTCTATAGTGACGCCTCTAACACTGTGATCCAGTTCCTTAGATCGCTGTGCCACTCGGGTCTATAGTGACACCTCTAACACTGTGATACAGTACCTTAGACTGCTGCACCACTCGGGTCTATAGTGACGCCTCTAACACTGTGATCTAGTACCTTAGACTGCTGTACCACTCGGGTCTATAGTGACACCTCTAACACTGTGATCTAGTACCTTAGATCGCTGTGCCACTCAGGCATAACCTTTTTTTAACCAATTCTGATGGTTGTTAAAAGTGGAATTTTGACATTATTACCGTTAAATCAACACACTGGACACTCCCAACACCACCAACTATCAATCTATTTGATACCGTAGACATCTAGTGACCACTTGATTCCATGTGACCAAACATTTCTGAGGCTCAAATACTCACAGGTCCCTTTTAATAGCCAGGCAATGGCACACATTATAGCAAATACATTTTGGGTCTGAATTAAAGGAGATACAATTAAAATGTAATTACGTGTTTTAAATAAAATGTCCATAATATCTGCATTAATAGTGGAATGATAGTGTTTCACAATATTCCAAAACAGAAAAAGAAATTACATTTTCTATTGGGTTGTTGACTGAATATTTGTTTATGTGTAACTCTGTGTTGTTGTTTTTGTCGAACTGCTTTGCTTTATCTTGACCAGGTCGCAGTTGTAAATGAGAACTTGTTCTCAACTGGCCGACCTGGTTAAATAAAGGAGAAATAAATAACACATAATAATACATAAAAATATAGGAGCAGTATAGACTTAGTCTGTTCATTATATACATCTACATGATGTATTGTTACACCATGTAGTAGCAGTATAGACCTAGTCTGTTCATTATATACATCTACATGATGTAATGTTACACCATGTAGGAGCAGTATAGACCTAGTCTGTTCATTATATACATCTATATGATGTATTGTTACACCATGTAGGAGCAGTATAGACCTAGTCTGTTCATTATATACATCTATATGATGTATTGTTACACCGTGTAGGAGCAGTATAGACCTAGTCTGTTCATTATATACATCTACATGATGTAATGTTACACCATGTAGGAGCAGTATAGACCTAGTCTGTTCATTATATACATCTACATGATGTATTGTTACACCATGTAGGAGCAGTATAGACCTAGTCTGTTCGTTATATACATCTACATGATGTATTGTTACACCATGTAGTAGCAGTATAGACCTAGTCTGTTCGTTATATACATCTACATGATGTATTGTTACACCATGTAGTAGCAGTATAGACCTAGTCTGTTCATTATATACATCTACATGATGTAATGTAACCGTGTAGGAGCAGTATAGACCTACAGTAGCTAGCTGCTAATGTAGATGTAGTATAACTTAATGAAACTGCCTTAAATATGCTGTGGTAAAAAAAAAATATTCGCACTAATCAATCAACACATTCCTGTCTTTGTATGTCTCAATATAATGGTATTATTTAATTAAATCCATTTAAAATAATCTTTGTCTGAAAATAAAATATGATCCTCAACTGCGTTTCCCCTCCAGTCAACAGACGGCGATGTGCGTCTTTCAGGCGACGCTGCCAGCGTGACGTATAATCTAGTGGACGGTTCTTCATAAACAGCTCGTCAACCACCTCGGTAGCTTGCTAGCCAACATAGCCGAAAGATTCAAGCTATTTATACGCTTTCGGTCTATATTAGCTACTGTGTTTTCGACACACTTAGGTCGTATCTACTTGTTAACCTATTTAATTTAATATTACGTAATTTTGTATTAGTCAGCTATAGTAGCTGGCTGGTTAAGTTAGCACTAGCCTAGTCGCTAAGGATAGCTAGCTAGCTAACATCCCTGAACATGAGCTCCCTAAACTACTCCCCTCTTGTTAAAGAAGAGGTCTGCTGGACGGAGAATGAAGCTCTGGAGCTGAACATTGTCGTTAAAGAGGAGAAGGAAGAAGAGGATGTCACAGTGAAACAAGAAGAGAAAGCCGTTTCAGTGAAAGAAGAGGAGGACGCGTTCAGAGTGAAAGAGGAGGAGGATGTTACTGTAAAAGAAGAGGAGAAGGATGTGAAAGAGGAGGAC
Source organism: Salvelinus namaycush (assembly GCF_016432855.1). NCBI lineage: Eukaryota > Metazoa > Chordata > Actinopteri > Salmoniformes > Salmonidae > Salvelinus > Salvelinus namaycush. The sequence continues at coordinate 354,624 of NW_024061442.1, forward strand.
GCAGTTATTGGTGTGAAAGAGGAGGAGGGGGAGATTACTGTCACATTGGAGGAAGAAGACGAGGTTGGAGATCCGTTTAACCCCAGTAAGTACCGTCTCTGCAGTCGTTGAACCAATATGCAGTAAAGGGGTTCTACACTTTAATGTTGTTCTGTAGAAATGGCTGAAGCTACACTGTAACGTGTAGAACATCAAGAGTGGACCATCAACAAAACGTTAACAATTCATCAAATGCATCCAATGACAATGCCTGAAATACTGTAGTCCTCAATATCTCCTATTAGATTAGCCCAATATGTAGTCTTAAAGGGGCAATCAGCAGTTGTTACATCCATTTTGGGACTTATACATTAATGATATGTACCCATTGTTTCTTGAAGAATTCACTTATAAATGCCTCATGAGCTTAGTTCAACTGTTGTACCCCATCAGAACCCAAACTATGAGCTTTTTTTACTCCAATGTTTATAAGTAAATGTAAACAAACACTGTATATCCTGAAACCATGATTAATCGATTTATTTGAGTCTCAAGCATTTCTAAAACATTTTAACATTTTCATTTAATTCTTTAAAAAAAATCTAATTTATAATAAGTAACGTAACAAAATGTGTAAAAGGGAAGCGGTCTGAACTTAATGAATGCACTAGGGCCCCAACTAAAAACAATCTTGGGTCAACCAAAAGTCGTCTTTTCTTTCTACCATCCGATTGGTAGAAATGTTATAACGTGTATTTTTCCATATATAGACACACCCCATGTGTTTTAATTAAATCAACTATATGTACTGAACTGGTCTGATGCTTTAAGCACGCTGTTTGATTAAATAATTAAGACACACAAATGACTCGGGAGCCAGAGATCAAGATAGCCTAACCATCAGAAAAAAACTCTTCCTCCTCCCGCTGCTGCTGGCCTTCGTGAATTTTGATGTTATGCTCCTATAGTTTCTGTCAAACTCCAAGCAGGCTGTCATGTGTCTTTTACTGAGGAGTGGCTTCCGTCTGGCCACTCTACCATAAAGGCCTGATTGTTGGAGTGCTGCAGAGATGGTTGTCCTTCTGAAAAGTTCTCCCATCTCCACAGAGGAACTCTGGAGCGCTGTCAGAGTGACCATCAGGTTTTTGGTCACCTCCCTGACCAAGGCCCTTCTCCCCCAATCGCCCGGTTTGGCCAGGTGACTAGGAAGAGTATTACATTTTAAAATGATGGAGGCCGCTGTGTTCTTGGGGACCTTCAATGCTGCAGAATTGTTTTGGTACCCTTCCCCAGATCTGTGCCTCGACATAATCCTGTCTTGGAGCTCTACGGACAATTCCTTCGACCTCATTGCTTGGTTTTTTCTCTGACATGCACTGTCAACTCTGGGACCTTATATAGACAGGTGTGTGCCTTCCAAATCATATCCAATCAATTGAATTTACCACAGGTGGACTCTGAACAAGTTGTAGATACATCTCAAGGATGATTAATGGAAACAAGATGCACCTGAAAGCAATTTCGAGTCTCATAGCAAAGGGTCTGAATACTTATGTAAATAAGGTATTTCTGTTTATTATCTGTTGTCATTCTGGGCTATTGATGACACCCCTCTGAAACAAGATAGCCTAACCATCAGAAAAACTTCTTCTTTAGCCTACTCCTCCCGCTGCTGCTGGCCTTCGTAAATTCTGATGTTATGCTCCTATAGTTTCTGATAATAGGCTACACCAGCAGTCGTTATGCTCCTATAGTTTCTGGTAATAGGCTACACCAGCAGTCGTTATGCTCCTATAGTTTCTGATAATAGGCTACACCAGCAGTCGTTATGCTCCTATAGTTTCTGGTAATAGGCTACACCAGCAGTCGTTATGCTCCTATAGTTTCTGGTAATAGGCTACACCTGCAGTCGTTATGCTCCTATAGTTTCTGGTAATAGATTACACCAGCAGTCGTTATGCTCCTATAGTTTCTGGTAATAGGCTACACCAGCAGTCGTTATGCTCCTATAGTTTCTGGTAATAGGCTACACCAGCAGTCGTTATGCTCCTATAGTTTCTGGTAATAGATTACACCAGCAGTCGTTATGCTCCTATAGTTTCTGGTAATAGGCTACACCTGCAGTCGTTATGCTCCTATAGTGTCTGGTAATAGGCTACACCTGCAGTTGTTCTACTCCTATAGTTTCTGGTAATAGGCTACACCAGCAGTCGTTATGCTCCTATAGTTTCTGGTAATAGGCTACACCAGCAGTCGTTATGCTCCTATAGGTTCTGGTAATAGACTACACCAGCAGTCGTTATGCTCCTATAGTTTCTGGTAATAGGCTACACCTGCAGTCGTTATGCTCCTATAGTTTCTGGTAATAGGCTACACCAGCAGTCGTTATGCTCCTATAGTTTCTGGTAATAGGCTACACCTGCAGTCGTTATGCTCCTATAGTTTCTGGTAATAGATTACACCAGCAGTCGTTATGCTCCTATAGTTTCTGGTAATAGGCTACACCAGCAGTCGTTATGCTCCTATAGTTTCTGGTAATAGGCTACACCAGCAGTCGTTATGCTCCTATAGTTTCTGGTAATAGGCTACACCAGCAGTCGTTATGCTCCTTTAGTTTCTGGTAATAGATTACACTAGCAGTCGTTATGCTCCTATAGTTTCTGGTAATAGGCTACACCAGCAGTCGTTATGCTCCTATAGTTTCTGGTAATAGGCTACACCAGCAGTCGTTATGCTCCTATAGTTTCTGGTAATAGATTACACCAGCAGTCGTTATGCTCCTATAGTTTCTGGTAATAGGCTACACCTGCAGTCGTTATGCTCCTATAGTTTCTGGTAATAGATTACACCAGCAGTCGTTATGCTCCTATAGTTTCTGGTAATAGGCTACACCAGCAGTCGTTATGCTCCTATAGTTTCTGGTAATAGGCTACACCAGCAGTCGTTATGCTCCTATAGTTTCTGGTAATAGGCTACACCAGCAGTCGTTATGCTCCTTTAGTTTCTGGTAATAGATTACACTAGCAGTCGTTATGCTCCTATAGTTTCTGGTAATAGGCTACACCAGCAGTCGTTATGCTCCTTTAGTTTCTGGTAATAGGCTACACCAGCAGTCGTTATGCTCCTATAGTTTCTGGTAATAGGCTACACCAGCAGTCGTTATGCTCCTTTAGTTTCTGGTAATAGATTACACTAGCAGTCGTTATGCTCCTATAGTTTCTGGTAATAGGCTACACCAGCAGTCGTTATGCTCCTTTAGTTTCTGGTAATAGATTACACTAGCAGTCGTTATGCTCCTTTAGTTTCTGGTAATAGGCTACACCAGCAGTCGTTATGCTCCTATAGTTTCTGGTAATAGGCTACACCTGCAGTCGTTATGCTCCTATAGTTTCTGGTAATAGATTACACCAGCAGTCGTTATGCTCCTATAGTTTCTGGTAATAGGCTACACCAGCAGTCGTTATGCTCCTATAGTGTCTGGTAATAAGCTACACCTGCAGTTGTTCTGCTCCTATAGTTTCTGGTAATAGACTACACCAGCAGTCGTTATGCTCCTATAGTTTCTGGTAATAGGCTACACCAGCAGTCGTTATGCTCCTATAGTGTCTGGTAATAAGCTACACCTGCAGTTGTTCTGCTCCTATAGTTTCTGGTAATAGGCTACACCAGCAGTCGTTCTGCTCCTATAGTTTCTGGTAATAGGCTACACCAGCAGTCGTTATGCTCCTATAGTTTCTGGTAATAGGCTACACCAGCAGTCGTTATGCTCCTATAGTTTCTGGTAATAGGCTACACCAGCAGTCGTTATGGTCCTATAGTTTCTGGTAATAGGTTACACCTGCAGTCGTTATGCTCCTATAGTTTCTGGTAATAGACTACACCTGCAGTCGTTATGCTCCTATAGTTTCTGGTAATAGACTACACCAGCAGTCAGCAACCTTTTCCATTTCATGCCAATTTCTCTGACCATTTCTACTAATCTGGTGCCAGTTAGGATTTTCATATTCACATTTTACTGGAACAGTTTCATTTAATTTATAATAGTAATAATAATTATAATAGTCTTTATCTCAACATCATTATCTGTGATTAATCTACATTCTATCTAAATGAAAATTATACAAATCTAAAAGTAACTTTTATTGCCATTGCCAACTATGTAAAAATAGCCTACATGAAACCAACAAACAAAAACATTTGCAGCCTGCAAGTAGAAAATATCCTGATTAAAAATAAATATCCTATAAATCACATTGGCTGCACATGGCCTGTCAACAACGAACTTGAAACATTCTATCAACTATCAACTGGGTCCTCCAAAACTTGCAACATTGTATAAAATATTCTGGGCCCTCAGTTTCCTGCGCCAGTGAGTTCTGGACAGACACAGCTGTCGTCTATTTGTGCAAAGGATAAGAAGTAATCAGGTATTTTATAACATTTCCACTGGATCAGAGCATTACATTTTTCCCTTTAATGCTGAGTGGTTATCGAAAGGGCGAGAGCTGGAAATAATTTACAAATACTTTGAGCAACTATTGTCATTCGTAATGGATTCTAATAAGACTTTCTTTACCTGCTGTTTGAGGTAAGGAAAAAATTAGTTGGAGAAGCTGAATAATTTTTTTGTTGAGAAGCTCCACAACTCATTAGTGGTGGTGCGTTAAGACAATCTGAAATACTATCAGACATCCCCAAATAGGCACATTTTTTATAGGCCTACATTTGTGCTCAGTCCAGGTTGACTAGTCCTACTTCTATATGTGTAATCAGGTGTGCGTCCTTACTCAACACTGACAGGAGTGTTTCAAACAAAAGACAATGAATAAATTGACAAAACTGACGCATCTTGCAGGGTCAGGTCTGGGTGATCTGCCAGGGGCCGTTTCATTTAGTATCCGTTTGGTTCGGCATGGGGAATTATTGTATTTCTCCATAGTATGTTGTACCGAAGTTGACCAACTGAAAGGGAGTGTAACTTTGATTATAATTACACTTCCCTGAAGGAGGGAAACGAGGTACAACACCTAATTGGCCCCACCCCTTCCTGGGTCGGTGAAGAGCGGTGTTAAATTGAAGGATTAAATCCAAACCTCACGCTCATCACCTGTGGAAGGCGGGGCTTCCAGCGAGGCGTGAATTTGTGATAGTATGTTGTACCTAGTTTCCCTCCTTCAGGGAACAGTAGTTATAGTCATAACGTTACGCTTGTCATATGATGAACTTCAACTTAAATACGGGATCTTGCTGTCTGACAGTTTTTTTTGTATTCTGAAATGCACTCGAACTACGTATCATTTAGTGGCTCCTTAAGTTACGCTGGGAAAACAGTTTTCATGGGCACAGAAACACTAAATCATTTCAGAGTGTTAAAAACCATTGGTGTGTTAAAAAGTGTTAAAAACAGAGTGTTAAAAACCATTGATTTAGCAAAGACTCATCTTGTAATCCAAGACGGCAACCCGCCTCACCCATTATGATACGGATCTGCTATTTTTTTTTTTTTAGACCTTATAGCTAGAACCTCCATCAGAAGCTAACCAGCTAATTAGCTACTAGCTATTTAGTCATTGTTAGCCACTGCTAAAGGCCTTTACCTTTTTAGCTCAGACACCAGCCGCTTTTAGCCTGGATAGTACCTGCCAGTCTGCACAGCGCGATATCAACCCTGAGCATATCGGACTGTTTTTCTCCACTACATCACCGTATTCCTGCCGTAAGCTCTGGACCATTACACCAGATAATCGCAGCTAGCTAGCTGCTACCGAGTGGCACAGCCTCGAAGCTAGCCTTGAGCCAGGCCCATCTCCCGGCCTATTTAGTGGACCCTATGATCACTCAGCTACACAGCTGATGTCTCCCAGACTCTTCACTAAGACGACTAGAAGCCACTACATCACCGGATTCCTGCCGTAAGCTCTGGACCTTTGCACCGGTCGCACTGGAGTGGCTATAGTGGCTAATGCCCTTGTCCCGACGCTAGCACCAGTTAGCCTCGAGCCAGGCGCATCTCCCGGCTAGCGTAGTAATGACTACCTAACGGCTTCCCTAGTTCATATATTGCTGTTCACTGGACCCTATGATCACTTGGCTACATAGCTGATGCCTGCTGGACTGTTCATTAATCACGGTTCTCCATTTTGTTTATTTTGTTTATCTGTCGGCCCCAGCCTCGAACTCAGGCCCTGTGTGTAGTTAACTGACCCTCTCTGCCCATTCATCGCCATTTTACCTGTTGTCTTAGCTGATTAACTGTTGTCTTACCCGTTGTTGTCTTAGCTAGCTCTCCCAATCAACACCTGTGATTGCTTTATGCCTCGCTTTATGTCTCTCTAATGTCAATATGCCTTGTATACTGTTGTTTAGGGTAGTTATCATTGTTTTGTTTTACTGCGTAGCCCCTAGTCCCACTCAACATGCCCCAGAGAACTCTTTTGTCCCACTTCCCACACATGCGGTGACCTCACCTAGCATAACTGGTGCCTCAAGAGATGCAACCTCTTATCGTCACTCAATGCCTAGGTTTACCTCCACTGTACCCGCACCCTACCAAACCCTGTCTGTACATTACATTATGCTCCTTTTATTCTCTGTTCACACCGCACTAGATGACCAGTTCTGATAGCCTTTAGCCCGTACCCTCATCCTACTCCTCTGTTCCTCGGGTGATGTAGAGGTTAACCCAGGACCTGTCCCCAGGCACTCTCAATTGTTGACTTCTGTAACCGTTAAAGCCTTGGTTTAACTACTGCATAGATGGCCTGCAAAGTCCTCGGGGTTTCGCCTGCTAAATAAGTTCTGTTATACACACAGACATGATTCAAACATTTTTAGAAACTTCAGAGTTTTCTATCCAAATCTACTAATAATATGCATATCTTATCTTCTGGGGATGAGTAACTGGCAGTTGAATTTGGGTATGCTTTTCATCCAAACGTGAAATTGCTGCCCCCTATCCTAGAGAAGTTAGATAACGATCAAACGATCACTGTCAAACGCTCCCTAAAACACTTCTGCAAGCAGGCCTTTCTAATCGACCTGGCCCGGGTATCCTGGTATCCTCCCGTCGGTAGAGGATGCCTGGTTGTTCTTTAAAAGTAATTTCCTCACCATCTTAAATAAGCAAGAAATGTAGAACTAAGAACAGATATGGCCCTTGGTTCACTCCAGACCTTACTGCCCTCGACCAGCACAGAAACATCCTGTGGCGTACTGCACTAGCATCGAATAGTCCCTGCGATATGCAACTTTTCAGAGAAGTCAGGAACCAATACACACAGTCAGTTAGGAAAGCAAATGCAAGCTTTTTCAAACAGAAATTTGCATCCTGTAGCTCTAACTCCAAAAAGTTGTGGGACACTGTAAAGTCCATGGAGAATAAGAGCACCTAATCTCAGCTGTCCACTGCACTGAGGCTAGGAAACACTGTCACCACCGATAAATCCACGATAATCGAGAGTTTCAATAAGCATATCTCTATGGCTGGCCATGCTTTCCTCCTGGCTACCCCAACCCCGGCCAACAGCTCCTCACCCCCCTCAGCTACTTGCCCAAGCCTCCCCAGCTTCTCCTTCACCCAAATCCAGATAGCTGATGTTAGTCAAACATCAAACATCTCCAATCCAAAGTTAAATCTAGAATTGGCTTCCTATTCCGCAACAAAGCATCCTTCACTCATGCTGCCAAACATACCCTTGTAAAACTGACCATCCTACCAATCCTCGACTTCGGTGATGTCATTTACAAAATAGCCTCCAAAACCCTACTCAATAAATTGGATGCAGTCTATCACAGTGCCATCCGTTTTGTCACCAAAGCCCCATATACTACCCACCACTGCGACCTGTACACTCTCGTTGGCTGGCCCTCGCTTCATACTCGTCGCCAAACCCACCAGTATTTCTACTTGCACATCATCATCTGCACATCTATCACTCCAGTGTTAATTTGTTAAATTGTAATTACTTCGCTACTATGGCCTATTTATTGCTGTGCCTCCTTACTCCATTTGCACACACTGTATATAGATTTTTCTATTGTGTTATTGTTGTTACGTATTGACTGTACGTTTGTTTGAGGTTACGCCCCTGAGTTTTCCCCCATTCACATTCAGAATACGTTGTGAAAAACTAAAATCTTTGCTCACCATTTTTGCTGCAGGCAGATATACTACATCCATAACTATCGGTTTCCTCATACAATTTGAGCAAACACAGAAAACACAGAAAGGGGCCTGTATTGGAGACCAAAAGTCGTCTGGCACACTGCTTAGAGTTTTAACAACATGAATAACTTATTTCTAGTCTACAATCATCAATGTTACTACTAATGTGTAAACAAGGCTAATATGACTATTCTTGTTATTCATTACAGACATCAATTGTTGTACAACATCATGGCTACTCTGTTGGCCTCACCTTTCTTTTACAGTGGTTTTCTGCTGTTGTGGGCCTTTAATCATCTGACTTTGTTGTTTACACAGGAGAGATACAGGACTATCGTGGATCCTCTGGGGAGCCTCAACAACAACATGATGCTGACAGGGCAGAGAAGAGTCTCTCCACATCAGAACACCTCAAGAAACACCTGCGGAGATCCACAGGGAGGAGAACTCACTGCTGCTCTGACTGTGGGAAGAGATTCACCTCATCAGGCATTAAAATTCATCAAAGGATCCACACAGGAGAGAAACATTATAGCTGTGATCAATGTGGGAAGAGTTTTACTACATTTGACTCTCTGACAGTACACCAGAAAATACACACAGGAGAGAAACCTTATAGCTGTGTTCAATGTGGGAAGAGTTTTACTGCATCTAGCAATCTGACTACACACCAGAGAACACACACAGGAGAGAAACCTTATAGCTGTGATCAATGTGGGAAGAGTTTTACTACATCTAGCTATCTGACAGTACACCAGAGACTACACACAGGAGAGAAACCTTATAGCTGTGTTCAATGTGGGAAGAGTTTTACTGCATCTAGCAATCTGACTACACACCAGAGAACACACACAGGAGAGAATCCTTATAGCTGTGATCAATGTGGGAAGAGTTTTGTTACATCTAGCTATCTGACTATACACCAGAGAACACACTCAGGAGAGAAACTATATATATGTGATGAATGTTGGAAGAGTTTTACTACTTCTGGCCATCTGACAGTGCACCAGAGAACACACACAGGAGAGAAATCATATAGCTGTGATCAATGTGGGAAGAGTTTTTGTCAATCTGGTGATCTGACAGTGCACCAGAGAATACACACAGGAGAGAAACCTTATAGCTGTGGTCAATGTGGGAAGAGTTTTGGTCAATCTTGCCATCTGGTATTACACCAGAGAACACACACAGGAGAGAAACCCTATAGCTGTGGTCAATGTGGGAAGAGTTTTGGTCGATCTTGCCATCTGACTCAACACCAGAGAATACACACAGGAGAGAAATCTTATAGCTGTGGTCAATGTGGGAAGAGTTTTACTACATCTGTCTCTCTGGCTCTGCACCAGAGAACACACACAGGAGAGAAACCTTATAGCTGTGATCAATGTGGGAAGAGTTTTCGTAAATCTGGAGAGCTGACAGTGCACCAGAGAACACACACAGGAGAGAAACCTTATAGCTGTGGTCAATGTGGGAAGAGTTTTGGTCATTCTGCCAATCTGGTATCACACCAGAGAACACACACAGGAGAGAAACCTTACAGCTGTGGTCAATGTGGGAAGAGATATTCTACATCTGGCAATCTGACTGTACACCAGAGAATACACACAGGAGAGAAATCTTATAGCTGTGGTCAGTGTGTGAAGAGTTTTGGTCAATCTTGCCATCTGGTATCACACCAGAGAACACACACAGGAGAGAAACCTTATAGCTGTGGTCAATGTGGGAAGAGTTTTGGTCAATATTGCCATCTGGTATCACACCAGAGAACACACACAGGAGAGAAACCTTACAGCTGTGGTCAATGTGGGAAGAGATGTTCTACATCTGGCAATCTGACTGTACTCCAGAGAATACACACAGGAGAGAAATCTTGTAGCTGTGATTAATGTGGGAAGAGTTTTGGACAATCTGGAGAGCTGACAGTGCACAAGAGAACAAACACAGGAGAGAAACCCTATAGCTGTGATCAATGTGCGAAGAGTTTTAGTCAATCTGGAGATCTGACAGTGCACCAGAGAACACACACAGGAGAGAAATCTCTTAGCTGTGACCAGAGATAATCTGATAAAATATCTCTGATCAAATATCAGAAAATGTATATATGAAGGAGTTGTTTCATGATATCAATGTCACAATGTAGAATGTTTTAACATTGTAGTAGAAGTATTTTAATGTCTCAATGTAGAATGTTTTAATAAATAGTATATTAATATACTCTGCAGTAAGTCAGTCAGAATGTCACAGTGTAGAACCCTAAACGTTTGCCCCCTTATCAATTGATTTCAACATGATATGGATATTAGGCTCATTGGGGGAAATCAAGGCTCTGAATTGAAAGAGTACTATTTATGTGATTTAACACAAAGTGACTAACAAAAAAAGAGTTGTCCTCTAACTAGTGATGTACACATTATTCCCAGAATCAACTGATTTCAACATAATATCGATGAGTTAAGACAAATAAGTGTTGTGTTCCTTTGTTTAGTGACCCCTAAATTTAAATGCATCACTCCAATATGTAGCTGACTGTTTTCTGCAGGTTGTCCTCTAACCAGTGAGCTAAAAGATATCTCCCATTTCCATGTTTTTTTAGTTGTTCGTTTCAACAGCTCGTACAGCCGGATTTCCCCCTTAATCGATATCCGTGATTTATTGCTACTTGTCAAAGCAACAGTGTTTTTGGTGCTTATGCAGTTTATAAGGAGCTTGTTTTAAAAAAAGACAATTATTGTGACCACATGTTAGGTTTTCAATTTATCCCAAACTGTTTCTGCATATTGGTTATTGATTTGGACACGTTAAAACTGTGTTTTGACATTGGGGCTATCCCACCTAGCACAATGTAAATGAAAAGCCGTTGAAAATAATACTATGCAATCAAATATTTCACATTTTACATTTCATGTAAGATTTAGTAATGAAAATTATTCATGCAACCAACTGACGTTTTTTTGGGTACAATTATATTGACATTGTTGCCCTGTTTTTAGAATATCAGGGTTAATTCTCAGATGTGCCAAACCAAATGTACTAGAGCATGACATTGGGGACTGGGCCCCGATCCAACAACATGCCTATCTAGTGAACCCTGAAAAGAGAGAGAAGCTCTGCAGTGAGGTGGAAAGTTACTGGATATTGCAGGAGTTTCCTCTTGAAATCAGACAAGTCTGTGGTAAGGACAACCTGGTTGCTGATTGTCTCAAGGGTGGGCAGTCAAAAATATTTGTGTTTTGCATTTAGCCAGTGCGTTGTCATGGATCATAGTTTATTTTGACTGCACGTTTTTCCGTATTGGAGATGAGTTTTGTTTGGGCTCGTTCCAAGGGGACGAGAGTTCTAGAAGCTGGTGAGTTTTAGGAAGAGGAGAGTTCTAGAAGCTATAGAAAGAAAAATCTTTGTGGGAGTAATAAAAAATAAATATCGTTTTTAATTGTTGTTGCCAGTAGATAGACACCATGTTTATATTGGTGACGGTGAAGCATTGTAGTTGATTATAATGTGAAATGGAAGTTGTTTTCTGTTGTTAGTGAGCATTCTCTTAAGGTGTTAGTTAGTCTTTGGTTTTTCCATTTATGTTTTGAGGTTGGACTTTAGCACATATAGCTAGTTAGCACGTAGGACGCACTGATTGGTGTCACCTCGTTAGTCAGTATGTGTTACACCTGTGCTGGCTTGTCCATCTCGTTAGTGGGAAGGTGTTTCACCTGAGCTGGTCCAGGTTCTATTTAAGAGTGTCTGGCCCAGTGCTCCAGTTGTCTTGATAGATGTGGAGAGTCAACCTTTAGTTGCTCCACCTTTTTGGTTTGCTTCCTGTCTTTAAGTTTGGTGTGGGTTTTTCTTTTGTTTGCCTCTTCTTGGGCAGATTTAGTGGGTGTCTTTGAGGTCCCAGTTGTTGTTACTAGTCAACTTTCATTGGACAAAAATAGTAAACCCATAGTGACTTTCAGAGCCCATCCTAAAAAACAAGCTTATATTTTTGGATTGGATATTTTAATATTTTAATCAATGGCATTTCCTTAGGATGCTCATTAGTCTTTAAGTTGTTATTGTTTTTTATCCTCTTATGTCTGTTACATGTACTAAATATTTCTGTTTATTTTCATAGTTTTTTCCTGTGAAGCCATTGTGTTGCATCCATGTCTGAAATGTGCTGTATAAATAAAGCTTGATTTGATTTCAACAAATGTATCCAATGACTGACCAATCAACAGACTCTTGGTCCATCTTAGTATGAAAAACAGTATCACTTTTCCAGCCTGCTGAAGGTGTGGTGGAGTGGTAAACACCACCCCCGGCTCTACCAGGGGCTTGAGATGGTCTCCCACAGCTCTGCTGGTGGAGTGGTAAACAACACCCCCGGCTCTACCAGGGGCCTGAGGTGGTCTCCCACAGCTCTGCTGGTGGAGTGGTAAACACCACCCCTGGCTCTACCAGGGGCTTGAGGTGGTCTCCCACAGCTCTACTTATGTCATGTTCTGTGGCCTTGCCGTTCCATTTCATGACTGCCCCTGCAACACAGAAAGAAACACATTTAGTCATATTATATAAAACACTCAAAGTAATGGATATGATGCATCTATGGCCTCAGTTACACCTGGCACCTAAATGTAACTTCTGTCATCTGATCACTCCAAGCTGCATTAGGTTCAGATCTACCAGGATGGGCCTTTGACGCAGTCAGGCCACCGAATATGAATAAGCAATATAAAGAGATGTGGGGAAAAGTACATTTTACATTTTATAGGTCACAGGTAGATGTTATTGTAGTGAAATGCTACTATATAAGGCTTCTGAACTCCTTGTGTCATCGAGCTCTCGGCCTTCCACCTCAGAGTGTAGGGCTGACCAGCTACATTATTGCAATTCTTATCAAATAAAGGTTGATTGTTTTGAAGAAATGGCAAAGTCTCTCCTGATTGGTTAGAATTTCCACCACAATGTGCAATAGGCTTTTTCAATACCAACGGTGATAAACTAGATCCATTCTGTTGTTGATTTACTTCTGTGTTTTGAGTCGTTGTCCTGTTGCATCACCCAACTTCTGTTGAGCTTCAATTGGCGGACAGAAAGCCGTACATTCTCCTGCAAAATGTCTTGGGAATTCATTTTTCCGTCGATGACAGCAAGCTGTCCAGACCCTGAGGCAGCAAAGCAGCCCCAAACCATGATGCTCCCTCCACCTGACTTTACAGTTGGGACAAGGTTTTGATGTTGGTGTGCTGTGCCTTTTGGTCTCCACACATAGTGTTGAGTGTTCATACTGTATTGGAGCAGCAGCAGCTGACTGCCCGGTTCAACGTCAGTTCACCGTCTCACCTCATACTGTATTGGAGCAGCAGCAGCTGACTGCCCAGTTCAAAATCAATTCACCGTTCCACCTCACACCGTATTGGAGCAGCAGCAGCTGACTGCCCAGTTCAACATCTGTTCACCGTCTTACCTCATACTGTATTGGAGCAGCAGCAGCTGACTGCCCGGTTCAACATCTGTTCACCGTCTCACCTCATACTGTATTGGAGCAGCAGCAGCTGACTGCCCGGTTCAACATCAGTTCACCGTCGCACCTCATACTGTATTGGAACAGTATGTAAATGTATTATTTATTATTATTATTATTATTTAATGTATTATTTATTATGGTCTGACATGTCTGCAGAAATGTTGCAATATTGTAATGTGTTTTGTTTGGTAAATTGTTCTGTAAATATTTATTCACATTTGTTGTGCCACTAAATAAATAATGAATATTGTCAATATTATTATTACAATATTTTTTTATAATGGAGGGAGGGTGGACAGTGAGTTTAAAAAATGGCTACTCCAGGAACCTTTACTTTTTAGAGTGTATATTGATAAAAGTCACCTTGTCCGAGAGACATTTACATAGTTATACACAGCCCAATATGGGATGACTGTTTTGGGGCAAAATAGCGGCCACAACAGACAGACCTGATATGGCCCATAATTCGACGTCCTTGGACGTCACGTGCTGACTGGGTATGACCAAAGTTATTTAATTTAACTACACTTTGTAGTACATTTTTACACTATAATAAATGTTTCGAATGCCACATCGCCCGTTTTCAAAGGGAGTCGTTGGTTTTTTGAGGCAGTTGCTTTTTAGCTTTTTGTCTGAAAGTATTTTCTCAACTGCGATACCAACTCCAGTCAGCAGATGGCGATGTGAGTCTTTCAGGTGATTCTGCCACTGTGACGTATAATCTAGTGGATGGGATGCTTCTTCAACATCAACAGCTAGTCAGCCACCTTGGTTCACTAACTTTATGGAAAAAGGTTTATTCAATCAATCTAGCAACTCCTCTCATACTGGGAAAATACAGGAATACACACTCAGAGCCTCCTGACTGGGCCCTGTTTACACCTCCACACAGGAATACACACTCAGAGCCTCCTGACTGGGCCCTGTTTACACCTCCACACAGGAATACACACTCAGAGCCTCCTGACTGGGCCCTGTTTACACCTCCACACAGGAATACACACTCAGAGCCTCCTGACTGGGCCCTGTTTACACCTCCACACAGGAATACACACTCAGAGCCTCCTGACTGGGCCCTGTTTACACCTCCACACAGGAATACACACTCAGAGCCTCCTGTCTCGGCCCTGTTTACACCTCCACACAGGAATACACACTCAGAGCCTACGAAGCTTTTCTAAAAACTCCACTTGTTTTGCTCACCTCGTTCTTTTTTTAAACTAGGTTCGAGATGTTGTATCCACTCGGCTCGCTGCCTCTCAGATCAAAGGTGGGTCCATCTGCTCCGTTCCCGAAGTGTGGTTTCCCTGAGATCCCAAGTGCACGATTTACCCAGGTCGTCAGAAGCGGTCACCAAGTGAAGATTCACATCCCCATCGCCAAATGTGGTTGTTAATTTCTTTAATATCAAATGAGGAGAGAAACTTATCACACAAGTCAGAATTATTCTTAAACTAAACCTTTATTCACTTATTAATAAGGGAGCAGGTCAATACAATGCACACATATAAAGTGAATCAATTGAGTGCTCTACGATAATGATGGCTGGTTGACAAATCACCCCCAGATGATTCATTGAGAGCCACGAGACAAAAGTACAAAGGTCTTTTATAGCCAAGATACACCCCTATCAACCTACATGACGAACAACAGATGTATAGAACGGGTCACAAGGTTAAGATTTGTATGAAAGATACTTATAATTCTCAGCAGACAGTATCTGCTGTAAAAACAGTACTCTTTGTGTAGAGACCAGGGTCTGGCCCTGGGGTCATCTCTCCCTGGTACCATATAGAACAGAAACATTAACTCATGCTCTGGAATGTGGTCTCTTTAGGTTTTAATCACCCAAAAGACATTGTAAATCTCCTGTCAGTGTTATCTCCCAGAGGCCCGTCCTCAGTAAAACACACAGACTCAATAGTTCTAAGAACCCTCTATTCTGTTGCATAAAACAACCATTTGATCCAATAAAAGATTTATAACATAATCTTGCAATTTTGCTCTGTGTCCACTGAAAGTTGACTAGTAACAACAACTGGGACATAAAAGTCACCCACCATGAGACCCACTAAATCTGCCCAAGAAGAAGACAACAAAAGAACTGGTGTTACACATACTGACTAACGAGGTGACACCAATCAATGCGCCCTACGTGCTAACGAGCTATACGTGCTAAAGTCCAACCTCAAAACATAAATGGAAAAACGAAAGCCTGGAACACCTTCCCCCTTAAGACAACAAATAAATCCTATAACTTTTGTTGGACAAGTTTGCTCACCACCAACAGAAAACAACTTCCATTTCACATTATAATCAACTACAATGCTTCACCTTCTACAATTTAAACATGGTGTCTACTGGCTGTCAACAATTAAAAACAAGAAAAAACACACATTTCTAAATAATAATATACAATCGTATTATTTTTCTCCTTTTTCATTCTATAGAATCCTAAAACTCAATAGCTTCTAGAACTCTCGTCTTCCTAAAACTCACTAGCTTCTAGAACTCTCGTCCCCTTGGAATGAGCACAAACAAAACTAATCTCCAATACGGAAAACCGTGCAGTCAAAATAAATTGTGATCCATGGCAACGCAATGGCTAAACGCAAAACTATGACTGCCCACCCTTGAAACAATCAGCAACCAAGTTGTCCTTAACACGGACATGTCTGATTTCAAGAGGAAACTCCTGCAATAACCATAGTAACTTTCCAAATCACTGCGGAGCTTCTCTCTCTTTTCAGGGTTCACTAGATAGGCATGTTGTTGGATCGGGGCCCAGTCCCCAATGTCATGCTCTAGTACATTTGGGTTGGCACATGTGAGAATTAACCCTGATATTCTAAAAACAGGGCAACAATGTCAACATAATTGTACCAAAAAACTGTCAGTTGGTTGCATAAACAATTATCATTACTTAATGTTACATGAAATGCAAATATGAAATATTTGATTGCATAGTAATATTTTCAGCGGCTTTTCAATTACATTTTGCTAGGTGGTATAGCCCAATGTCAAAACACAGTTTTAACGTGTCCAAATCAATAACCAATATGCAGAAACAGTTTGGGATAAATTGAAAACCTAACATGTGGTATATACACAAACATCTGCCACAAGAATTTTCTTTTTTTAAACAAGCTCCTTATAAACTGCACAAGCACCAGAAACACTGTTGTTTTGACAAGTAGCAATAAATCACTGATATCGATTAGGGGGGAAATCCGGTTGTACGTGCTGTTGAAACTAACAACAAAAGAAAAACATGGAAATGGGAGATATCTTTTAACTCACTGGTTAGAGGACAACCTGCAGAAGACAGTCAGCTACATATTGGAGTGATGCATTTAAATTTAGGGGTCGCTAAACAAAGGAACACAACACTTATTTGTCATAACTCATCGATATCATGTTGAAATCAATTGATTCTGGGAATAATGTGTACATCACTGGTTAGAGGACAACTCTTTTTTTGTTCGTCACTTTGTGTTAAATCACATAAATAATACTCTTTCAATTCAGAGCCTGGATTTCTCCCAATGAGCCTAATATCCATATCATGTTGAAACCAATTGATAAGGGGGCAAACGTTTAGGGTTCTACATTGTGACATTCTGACTGACTGACTGCAGAGTATATTAATATACTATATATTAAAACATTCTACACTGAGACATTAAAATACTCCTACTACAATGTTAAAACATTCTACATTGTGACATTAATTCATTGATATCATGAAACAACTCCTTCATGTATCAATTTTCTGATATTTGATCAGAGATCTTTATTCAGAGTATCTCTTGTCACATTGATCACAGCTATAAGATTTCTATCCTGTGTGTGTTCTATGGTGTATAGTCAGCTGGCTAGAAGTAGAAAAACTCTTGTCACATTGATCACAGCTATGAGGTTTCTCTCCTGTGTGTGTTCTATGGTGTACAGTTAGATAGCCAGAAGTAGAAAAACTCTTCCCACATTGACCACAGCTATAAGGTTTCTCTCCTGTGTGTATTCTCTGGTGCACTGTCAGATGGCCAGATCGAACAAAACTCTTCCCACATTGATCACAGCTATAAGGTTTCTCTCCTGTGTGTGTTCTCTGGTGTAATGTCAGATTGCTAGATTGACAAAAACTCTTCCCACATTGATTACAGCTATAATATTTCTCTCCTGTGTGTGTTCTATGGTGTATAGTTAGGCGGCTAGAAGTAGAAAAACTCTTCCCACATTGATTACAGCTATACGGTTTCTCTCCTGTGTGTGTTCTATGGTGTATAGTTAGGAGGCTAGAAGTAGAAAAACTCTTCCCACATTGATTACAGCTATACGGTTTCTCTCCTGTGTGTGTTCTATGGTGTACAGTTAGATAGCTAGAAGTAGAAAAACTCTTCCCACATTGATTACAGCTATAAGATTTCTCTCCTGTGTGTGTTCTCTGGTGTTGAGTCAGTTGGCTAGATTTAACAAAACTCTTCCCACATTGATCACAGCTATAAGGTTTCTCTCCTGTGTGTGTTCTCTGATGAATTTTAAGGTGTGATGAGGAGGTGAATCTTTTCCCACAGTCAGAGCAGCAGTGAGATTTCTTCCCTGTGGGTCTCTGCAGGTGTTTATTGAGGAGTTCTGATCTGGAGAGACTCTTCTCTGCCTTTTTAGCATCATGAGGTTGTTGAGGCTCCCCAGAGGATCCACGATAGTCACGTCTTTCTCCTGTGTGAACCACAAAGTCAGACAGATGGTTAAAGGTCCACAACAGCAGAAATCCGCTGTTTATTTGAGGTAAAAGGTGATGCCCAGAGCGTACCCATGAAGTTATACAACAATTGACGTCTGTTAAATTTGAAAATTAAGCCAGTCAAGACAGCAACAATAGTCAGATTTAGTCTTGATTTCACATTAGTAGTAACATTGATGATTGCAGGCTACAAACTCCTCCCTGCTAATGAGGAAACCACTAGTTGTGGATGTAGTATATCTGGTAATGAGGAAACCACTAGTTATGGATGTAGTATATCTGGTAATGAGGAAACCACTAGTTATGGATGTAGTATATCTGGTAATGAGGAAACCACTAGTTATGGATGTAGTATATCTGGTAATGAGGAAACCACTAGTTATGGATGTAGTATATCTGGTAATGAGGAAACCACTAGTTATGGATGTAGTATATCTGGTAATGAGGAAACCACTAGTTATGGATGTAGTATATCTGGTAATGAGGAAACCACTAGTTATGGATGTAGTATATCTGGTAATGAGGAAACCACTAGTTATGGATGTAGTATATCTGGTAATGAGGAAACCACTAGTTATGGATGTAGTATATCTGGTAATGAGGAAACCACTAGTTATGGATGTAGTATATCTGGTAATGAGGAAACCACTAGTTATGGATGTAGTATATCTGGTAATGAGGAAACCACTAGTTATGGATGTAGTATATCTGGTAATGAGGAAACCACTAGTTATGGATGTAGTATATCTGGTAATGAGGAAACCACTAGTTATGGATGTGGTATATCTGGTAATGAGGAAACCACTAGTTATGGATGTGGTATATCTGGTAATGAGGAAACCACTAGTTATGGATGTAGTATATCTGGTAATGAGGAAACCGCTAGTTATGGATGTAGTATATCTGCTAATGAGGAAACCACTAGTTATGGATGTAGAATATCTGGTAATGAGGAAACCACTAGTTATGGATGTAGTATATCTGCTAATGAGGAAACCACTAGTTATGGATGTAGAATATCTGGTAATGAGGAAACCACTAGTTATGGATGTAGTGTATCTGGTCATGAGGAAACCACTAGTTATGGAAGTAGTATATCTGGTAATGAGGAAACCACTAGTTATGGATGTAGTATATCTGGTAATGAGGAAACTACTAGTTATGGATGTAGTATATCTGCTAATGAGGAAACCGCTAGTTATGGATGTAGTATATTTGCCTGAAGCAAAAATGGTGAACGAAGATTTTAGATTTTCCACAATGTATTCTGAATATTACAGCACAAGATCAGGAGTGCTACTGAAGGAAACTCACATTAACCTCTGGAGTCTATTCACTAATTCACCACCGTGGGGGAAAACTCAGGGGAGTTCTCATTGGCTAAAGCAAATATAGCCTCAATTTACAGGTTATGAGTGTATTTCACATTACTATTGGATTATAAATTCTAAGGCTCGCTTGAATCACCTGCTTAAAATGTTTGTGTTATTGTCGAAAAAATCAACTGCTTTATAGTTATAAAATACTTCAACCAGTAAAATTATCTTTGGCTAGCTATGCCATCAGCTGGACAATAAGGGTTTGTATACTAAGTGTTTAACAAATTGGCACATAACTTCACCTAACAATAACATAGACCTACTGTAGGACCAATAACTTCACCTAACAACAACATAGACCTACTGTAGGACCCATAACTTCACCTAACAACAACATAGACCTGCTGTAGGACCCATAACTTCACCTAACAACAACATAGACCTACTGTAGGACCCATAACTTCACCTAACAATAACATAGACATACTGTAGGAACCATAACTTCACCAAACAATAACATAGACCTACTGTAGGACCCATAACTTCACCTAACAACAACATAGACCTACTGTAGGACCCATAACTTCACCTAACAATAACATAGACCCACTGTAGGACCCATTACTTCACCTAACAATAACATAGACCTACTGTAGGACCCATAACTTCACCTAACAACAACATAGACCTACTGTAGGACCCATAACTTCACCTAACAATAACATAGACCTACTGTAGGACCCATAACTTCACCTAACAATAACATAGACCTACTGTAGGACCCATAACTTCACCTAACAACAACATAGACCTAGGACTATAAATCATTTAATATTTCAAGTGAAACATGGAAACTAAAATGGCTTTGTCATGACATTTCATAACAAGATAATTTTGTGAATAATCCCACTAGGCTACTCTGTAATGTGATGTCATTCTAAATGTCCTGAATAAAGGAAAATAGCTCTGTGTATTGTTCAATAGCCTATCCATCAAGGAACAGTTCTCTACACATTATGAGCTAAGTATCTCTGTGTCCAAACAGACTAACGAGACCCTACAGTAAATCAAGCAGACAATAACATTATAAACATCAATTTGTTAGGGATGTTGGATCCAACGTGGAGCACGGCATAACTGTCTTTACCAGAGTAATGAATGAAGAAGCACTCTGGTTGTTTTTGCATGTCGTGATGTTTGTCATTTGACTGGCATTCAGAAAATGATTTCCTGGATTAGCTGATGATAGTTGAACATGTGACTAACTAAACAGCTACAGTATTAAGAATGATGTGTAATTATTGAAGAACTGCGTTAATGACAGTATCCATTTGGGTGTTGTCAATAAAGTTAAGGTGACTCTCGGTTAGAACCATTGAATTTAGCAAACTCAAATGATTTGATTTGGAATTTCTGTGCCCATGAAAACTGTTTTCCCAGCGTAATATAAGGAAACTAAATGTTACTAAAACTGTAAACTAAAACTGTCCTAACAGGACAATAACCTAAACCACAAGGCCAAATCTACACTGGAGGAGCTTACCAAGATGACATTGAATGTTCCTGAGTGGCCTAGTTACAGTTTGGACTTAAATCGTCTTTAAAATCTATGGAAAGACTTGAAAATGGCTTTCTAGCAATGATCAACAACCAACTTGACAGAACAGGAAGGATTTAAAAAAGAATAATGAATATTCACATGAAGATCTGTCTCCTATTGGATGACATCACGACTTCCCATCAAGCCAACTCCTTGAAGGCCCTACTATGACATCACTCACTCCTTCTAGTTTGCAGTTGTCTAAAAAAAAAAACTATTTTCCTCAAAACATTTATTTGTTTCCCTTTAGTGTGTTTATACTTTAATGTATTTATATCACTTTTCAACAGGAAAAGTTAAAATCACTGGAGGACGTCATGAACAATTCCTACATTTTTTATTTTTAAACTTTATTTAACCAGGTAGGCCAGTTGAGAACAAGTTCTCATTTACAACTGCGACCTGGCCAAGATAAAGCAAAGCAGTTCGACACATACAACACACAGAGTTACACATGGGATCTACAAACGTACAGTCAATAATACAGTAGAAAAATAAGTCTATATACAATGTGAGCAAATGAGGTGAGATAAGGGAGATGAAGGCAAAAAAAGGCCATGGTGGCGAAGTAAATACAATATAGCAAGTAAAACACTGGAACGACATACAAAAATCTCTGAAACTGGAAACACTTATCTCCCTTACTAGCTTTAAGCAACAGCTGTCAGAGCAGCTCACAGATTACTGCACCTGTACATAGCCCATCTATAATTTAGCCCAAACCTGGTTAAATAAAGGTGAAATAAATAAATAAAATAGATCAGCAACGGTGGCTTGCAAACAGTGTATAGTAAGTAGCCCACCTTAGGAATAACTATGTATAGTTATAACTGTAGTATCCTGTATAACTGTAGTATCCTGTATAACTGTAGTATTCTGTATAACTATGTATAGTTATAACTGTAGTATCCTGTATAACTATGTATAGTTATAACTGTAGTATCCTGTATAACTGTAGTATCCTGTATAACTGTAGTATCCTGTATAACTGTAGTATCCGTATAACTGTAGTATCCTGTATAACTATGTATAGTTATAACTGTAGTATCCTGTATAACTATGTATAGTTATAACTGTAGTATCCTGTATAACTGTAGTATCCTGTATAACTATGTATAGTTATAACTGTAGTATCCTGTATAACTATGTATAGTTATAACTGTAGTATCATGTATAACTGTAGTATCCTCTATAACTATCTATAGTTATAACTGTAGAATCCTGTATAACTGTAGTGTCCTGTATAACTGTAGTATCCTGTATAACTGAAGTATCCTGTATAACTGTAGTATCCTGTATAACTATGTATAGTTATAACTGTAGTATCCTGTATAACTGTAGTATCCTGTATAACTATGTATAGTTATAACTGTAGTATCCTGTATAACTGTAGTATCCTGTATAACTATGTATAGTTATAACTGTAGTATCCAGTATAGTCTGGGAGGAGGTGAAACCACTCAGGCTTATTTGATGTGATCTAATGTTTTGATCATCTAGTTTTCCTTACAAACATTCAGTCACCAAAGGGGGTTCGGTCATTCCTTTGTTTATATACTGTCTCATTGACAAAAATATTTTGGATTATTTGTTTACATCATTCCTTTGTCTCAACATATACAGTAAACCTGCTGAGGTTCTAATGTTGCCAAGGAGACACATTTTATTATTTATTTACAGTTTGGAGGGTTGGCAGTCTGACATCCAGGATACACATTTTATTATTTATTTACAGTTTGGAGGGTTGGGGGTCTGACATCCAGGAGACACATTTTATTATTTATTTACAGTTTGGAGGGTCGGGGGTCTGACATCCAGGAGACACATTTTAGTTCTAATGGTGCCGTTCTGTTATTCTTTTCAGCTTCTTTTTCCAAGCATCTTACATTACTCTGAGACTAGTTATCCTGGGATCTTACATTACTCTGAGACTAGTTATCCTGGGATCTTACATTACTCTGAGACGTGTTATCCTGGGATCTTACATTACTCTGAGACAAGTTATCCTGGGATCGTACATTACTCTGAGATTAGTTATCCTGGGATCTAACATGACTCTGAGACTATTTATCCTGGGATCTTACATTACTCTGAGACTAGTTATCCTGGGTTCTTACATTACTCAGAGACTAGTTATCCTGGGATCGTACATTACTCTGAGACTAGTTATCCTGGGGAATAGTTTCAATACATTTGCAAAAAACCTAAACCTGTTTTTGCTTTGGCATTATGGGGTATTGTGATGTCATTATGGGGTATTGTGATGTCATTATGGGGTATTGTGAAACATTTTAGAATAAAGGGATGCACCGATATTACATTTTTGGCCAATACCGATATCCAATATTTTCCTTACCCCAAAAAACGATACCGATAACCGATATTAAAATTTTTAGAGGCCTTTCAAGCATTCTAGTACAGCATTCTAATAGTTAACACACACACGGACGCAGCGGATCCCACAGTAGTTGTCTATTATTGGTGTAGAGAGGAAGACAAAAGAGAGGGAACCCACAGATGGATAGGAAGATAGAAATTATCATTATTACTAGAAAATATTCATTTAAAATCCAAGAATTTTACAACTTTAGCTCTCTGGGTCAAGCCAGTAGGATACAGTAGGTTGTATCTCTCTAGGTCATGCCAGTAGGTTACAGTAGGTTGTATCTCTCTAGGTCATGCAACGTAGGCTACAGTAGGTTGTAACTCTCTAGGTCATGCCAGTAGGTTGTAACTCTCTAGGTCATTCCAGTAGGTTGTATCTCTCTAGGTCATGCCAGTAGGTTACAGTAGGTTGTATCTCTCTAGGTCATGCCAGTAGGCTTCAGTAGGTTGTAACTCTCTAGGTCATGCCAGTAGGTTACACTAGGTTGTAACTCTCTAGGTCATGCCAGTAGGTTACAGTAGGTTGTATCTCTCTAGGACATGCCAGTAGGCTACAGTAGGTTGTAACTCTCTAGGTCATGCCAGTAGGTTACAGTAGGTTGTATCTCTCTAGGTCATGCCAGTAGGTTACAGTAGGTTGTAACTCTCTAGGTCATGCCAGTAGGTTACAGTAGGTTGTAACTCTCTAGGTCATGCCAGTAGGCTACAGTAGGTTGTATCTCTCTAGGTCATGCCAGTTGGTTACAGTAGGTTGTAACTCTCTAGGTCATGCCAGTAGGTTACAGTAGGTTGTGTCTCTCTAGGTCATGCCAGTAGGCTACTGTAGGTTGTATCTCTCTAGGTCATGCCAGTAGGTTACAGTAGGTTGTATCTCTCTAGGTCATGCCAGTAGGCTACAGTAGGTTGTAACTCTCTAGGTCATGCCAGTAGGCTACAGTAGTTTGTAACTCTCTAGGTCATGCCAGTAGGCTACAGTTGGTTGTATCCAAGTGGAAACAATTATCAACCCAATGTGGAAAGTGTCGAATTTGGTCAACAACAAAATTAATGGCTTATTTGCTACGTGAGGTTTACTTGATCTAACAGAAGTTTCGTAATGCTTAAGTTGTTATGTGGACACGTGACATACCGACAACTTTGATAAAAACATTATAGGAGTTGTCTCCAGATCGCTATGCATATTCATGCTAGTAGCTTAGCATCTCTCTCCATTGAATACAGGCGGTGCATATTCATGCTAGTAGCTTAGCATCTCTCTCCATTGAATACAGGCGGTGCATATTCATGCTAGTAGCTTAGCATCTCTCTCCATTAAATACAGGCGGTACATATTCATGCTAGTAGCTTAGCATCTCTCTCCATTGAATACAGGCGGTTGACGACAAAAACCCTCAAAGAATATAAACAATAGATTACAATAATAAGATGAATCCACCAATCCAAAGAAAGGATAGGCGGGACCTAGACAACCCGCAGTGAAGCTTTGTGGACAACGACTCGCCTTGTCAGGGCGGAGAGACATCTTGTCAGTATATCCATAATCTTTGGTGTAGCCAACCCAACTCTCACATGGCACTATTGGGGGGCACAGTGTGTAGTAAAGCATCACTACATTAAAATCCCAACATGCCGTGCCCCCCAGTCTGCGGTCAGAAGATAGACCCTTCTCAAATATAAATGTTAAGTCACTTTTTGGAAACGGAACAGAGAAAACAAGGGGTAGCTTGCTCTCTACGTCGTCTGATTCTAGACATATCAGTCATCATCCTGGGCCCTCCGTTGAAGAGGTATTGACGAGCCAACTCCGAATATCCAAAGTAAAAAACAAATTTAAGGCGGTACTTACTGGTGTTACTCAGATCTCCTATCTCCTCCTCTTCATCTTTCAATGTGACAGTAATCTCCCCTTCCTTCTTCACTCCAAAAACTACATTCTCCTCTTCTTTTACTGTAACATCTTCCTCCTCTTTCACTCTGAACGCGTCTTCCTCTTCTTTCACTGAAACGTCTTTCTCTTCTTCTTTCACTGTAACAGCCTCACCCTCTACTTTATGATTTACTGTGACATCCTCTTCTTCCTTCTCCTCTTTCACGACAATGTTCAGCCCCAGAGCTTCTTTCTCCGTAAAGCTGATCTCCTCTTCTTTAACAGGAGGGGAGTAGTTTAGGGAGCTCATGGTCGGGGATGTTAGCTAGCTAGCTAGCTATCATTAGCGACAAGGCTAGTGCTAACTTAACCAGCCAGCTACTATAGCTGACTAATAACAAATAACGTAATATTCAAAGTTAACAAGTAGATACGACATAAGTGTGTCGAAAACACAGTAGCTAATATACACCGAATGAGTATAAATAGCTTGAATCTTTCGGCTATGTTGGCTAGCAAGCTACCGAGGTGGTTGACGAGCTGTTTATGAAGAACCGTCCACTAGATTATACGTCACGCTGGCAGCGTCGCCTGAAAGACGCACATCGCCGTCTGCTGACTGGAGGGGAAACGCAGTTGAGGATCATATTTTATTCTCAGACAAAGATTACTTTAAATGGATTTAATTAAATAATACTATTATATTGAGACATACAAAGTCAGGAATGTGTTGATTGATTAGTGCGAATAAAAATGTTTACTACAGCACATTTAAGGCAGTTTCATTACATCTAAATTAGCAGCTAGCTACTGTAGGTCTATACTGCTCCTACATGGTGTAACAATACATCATATAGATGTATATAATGAACAGACTAGGCCCATACTGCTCCTACATGGTGTAACAATACATCATGTAGATGTATATAATGAACAGACTAGGTCCATACTGCTCCTACATGGTGTAACAATACATCATGTAGATGTATATAATGAACAGACTAGGTCTATACTGCTCCTACATGGTGTAACAATACATCATGTAGATGTATATAATGAACAGTCTAGGTCTATACTGCTCCTACATTTTTATGTATTATTATGTGTTATTTATTTCCCCTTTTAACCAGGTCGGCCAGTTGAGAACAAGTTCTCATTTACAACTGCGACCTGGCCAAGATAAAGTAAAGCATTGCGACAAAAACAACAACACAGAGTTACACATAAACAAACGTACAGTCAATAAAAAATAAAAAAATAAATAGAAGTGTGTTGATATAACGGTAATAATGTCAAAATTCAACTTTTAACAACTAAAGAATTGGTTAAAAAAAGGTTACCCGAGTGGTGCAGCAGTCTAAGGTACTAGATCACAGTGTTAGAGGTGTCACTATAGACCCGAGTGGTGCAGCAGTCTAAGGTACTGGATCACAGTGTTAGAGGTGTCACTATAGACCCGAGTGGCGCAGCGGTCTAAGGTACTAGATCAGTGTTAGAGGCGTCACTATAGACCCTAGTGGTGCAGCAGTCTAAGGTACTGGATCACAGTGTTAGAGGTGTCACTATAGACCCGAGTGGTGCAGCAGTCTAAGGTACTAGATCACAGTGTTAGAGGTGTCACTATAGACCCGAGTGGTGCAGCAGTCTAAGGTACTAGATCACAGTGCTAGAGGTGTAACTATAGACCCGAGTGGTGCAGCAGTCTAAGGTACTAGATCACAGTGCTAGAGGTGTCACTATAGACCCGAGTGGTGCAGCAGTCTAAGGTACTGTATCACAGTGCTAGAGGTGTAACTATAGACCCGAGTGGTGCAGCAGTCTAAGGTACTGTATCACAGTGTTAGAGGCGTCACTATAGACCCGAGTGGTGCAGCGATCTAAGGTACTGTATCACAGTGTTAGAGGTGTCACTATAGACCCGAGTGGTGCAGCAGTCTAAGGTACTGTATCACAGTGTTAGAGGTGTCACTATAGACCCGAGTGGTGCAGCAGTCTAAGGTACTAGATCACAGTGTTAGAGGCGTCACTATAGACCCGAGTGGTGCAGCAGTCTAAGGTACTAGATCACAGTGTTAGAGGTGTCACTATAGACCCGAGTGGTGCAGCAGTCTAAGGTACTAGATCACAGTGTTAGAGGCGTCACTATAGACCCGAGTGGTGCAGCAGTCTAAGGTACTAGATCACAGTGTTAGAGGCGTCACTATAGACCTGAGTGGTGCAGCAGTCTAAGGTACTAGATCACAGTGTTAGAGGTGTCACTATAGACCCGAGTGGTGCAGCAGTCTAAGGTACTGTATCACAGTGCTAGAGGTGTCACTATAGACCCGAGTGGTGCAGCAGTCTAAGGTACTAGATCACAGTGCTAGAGGTGTCACTATAGACCCGAGTGGTGCAGCAGTCTAAGGTACTAGATCACAGTGTTAGAGGTGTCACTATAGACCCGAGTGGTGCAGCGGTCTAAGGTACTAGATCACAGTGTTAGAGGTGTCACTATAGACCCGAGTGGTGCAGCAGTCTAAGGTACTGTATCACAGTGTTAGAGGCGTCACTATAGACCTGAGTGGTGCAGCAGTCTAAGGTACTAGATCACAGTGTTAGAGGCGTCACTATAGACCCGAGTGGTGCAGCAGTCTAAGGTACTAGATCACAGTGTTAGAGGTGTCACTATAGACCAGAGTGGTGCAGCAGTCTAAGGTACTAGATCACAGTGTTAGAGGTGTCACTATAGACCCGAGTGGTGCAGCGGTCTAAGGTACTAGATCACAGTGTTAGAGGTGTCACTATAGACCCGAGTGGTGCAGCAGTCTAAGGTACTAGATCACAGTGTTAGAGGTGTCACTATAGACCCGAGTGGTGCAGCAGTCTAAGGTACTGTATCACAGTGTTAGAGGTGTCACTATAGACCCGAGTGGTGCAGCAGTCTAAGGTACTAGATCACAGTGTTAGAGGTGTCACTATAGACCCGAGTGGTGCAGCAGTCTAAGGTACTAGATCACAGTGTTAGAGGTGTCACTATAGACCTGAGTGGTGCAGCAGTCTAAGGTACTAGATCACAGTGTTAGAGGTGTCACTATAGACCCGAGTGGTGCAGCAGTCTAAGGTACTAGATCACAGTGTTAGAGGTGTCACTATAGACCCGAGTGGTGCAGCAGTCTAAGGTACTAGATCACAGTGTTAGAGGTGTCACTATAGACCCGAGTGGTGCAGCAGTCTAAGGTACTAGATCACAGTGTTAGAGGTGTCACTATAGACCAGAGTGGTGCAGCAGTCTAAGGTCCTAGATCACAGTGTTAGAGGTGTCACTATAGACCCGAGTGGTGCAGCAGTCTAAGGTACTAGATCACAGTGTTAGAGGTGTCACTATAGACCAGAGTGGTGCAGCAGTCTAAGGTACTAGATCACAGTGTTAGAGGTGTCACTATAGACCCGAGTGGTGCAGCAGTCTAAGGTACTAGATCACAGTGTTAGAGGTGTCACTATAGACCCGAGTGGTGCAGCAGTCTAAGGTACTGTATCACAGTGTTAGAGGTGTCACTATAGACCCGAGTGGTGCAGCAGTCTAAGGTACTAGATCACAGTGTTAGAGGTGTCACTATAGACCCGAGTGGTGCAGCAGTCTAAGGTACTAGATCACAGTGTTAGAGGTGTCACTATAGACCCGAGTGGTGCAGCAGTCTAAGGTACTGTATCACAGTGTTAGAGGCGTCACTATAGACCCGAGTGGTGCAGCAGTCTAAGGTACTAGATCACAGTGTTAGAGGTGTTACTATAGACCCGAGTGGTGCAGCAGTCTAAGGTACTGCATCGCAGTGTTAGAGGCGTTACTATAGACCCGAGTGGTGCAGTGGTCTAAGGTACTGCATGGCAGTGCTAGAGGCGTCACTAGAGGCGTCACCCGGGTTCGATCCCGGGCTGTACCACAACCTGCCGTGATCGGGAGTTCCATAGGGCGGCACACAATTGGCCAAGCGTCGCCCGGTGTTTCCTCCTACACATTGGTGCAGCTGGCTTCCGGGTTAAGCGGGCGGGTGTTAAGAAGCGCGGTTTGACGGGTCATGTTTCAGAGGATGCATGACTCGACCTTCGCCTCCTGAGCCCGTTGGGGAGTTGCAGCGATGAGACAAGATCCACATTGGGGAGTTGCAGCGATGAGACAAGATCCACATTGGGGAGTTGCAGCGATGAGACAAGATCCACATTGGGGAGAAAAAACGGGCGTAAAATGATAAAAAATGCTTAAATAATGACAACAAACAAAGGTTGCATCCCAACGTGGCAATAAACAGTAGGCAAAGTGACCAGGACAAAATGAACTCAAACGTTTTACCATTGGAACACTTGATGTAATGATGTAATAATGGACAAAATGAACTCAAACGTTTTACCATTTTACCCTCCATTTACAACAACGTCACTGAGCACCATCACTGTCTTTCCTTCGTGGATCTCCTGCATGTTTACATATCTGGCATTACTCATCTCATATGTATATACTGTATTCTATCCTATTCTACTGTATCTTAGTCTATGTATTACTCATCTCATATGTATATACTGTATTCTATTCATTAACAAATACTAAGAGGGACCAAGAGTCTTTTGATTGGTCAGTCATTGGGTTCATTTGTTGAAATCAAATCAAGCTTTATTTATACAGCACATTTCAGACATGGATGCAACACAATGGCTTCACAAGAAAAAACAAATAAAAAAATGAAATATTTAGTACACAACAAACAGAAGACTAACAACTGAAAGACTAATGAGCAGCCTAAGGAAATGCCATTGATTAAAATATTAATTGGATGCAATGCAAATTCAAGGTATTTTTTTTTTAGGAGGGGTTCATCGCTCCCTGGTACCATATAGAACAGAAACAGTAACTCATGCCCTGGAATGTGGTCTCTTTAGGTTTTTATCACCCAAAAGACATTGTAAATGTCCTGTCAGTGTTTTCTCCCAGAGGCCCATCCTCAGTAGAACACACAGACACAATAGTTCTAAGAACCCTCTATTCTGTTGTCTAAAACAACCATTTGATGCAATAAAAGTATTATAACATAATGTTGCAGTTTAGCTCTCAGTGTCCACTGAAAGTTGACTAGTAACAACAACTGGGACATAAAAGTCACCCACCATGAGACCCACTAAATCTGCCCAAGAAGAGAAAAACTAAAGAAAAAACCCACACCAAACTTAAAGACAGGAAGCAAACCAAAAAGGTGGAGCAACTAAAGGTGTTGACTCTCCACATCTATCAAGACAACTGGAGCACTGGGCCAGACACTCTTAAATAGAACCTGGACCAGCTCAGGTTAAACACCTTCCCACTAACGAGATGGACAAGCCAGCACAGGTGTAACACATACTGACTAACGAGGTGACACTAATCAGTGCATCCTACATGCTGACGAGCTATACGGGCTAAACGAGCTAGACGTGCCAAAGTCCAACCTCAAAACATAAATGGAAAAACCAAAGACTAACTAACACCTTTAAGAGTTTGCTCACCAACAACAGAAAACAACTTCCATTTCACATTATAATCAACTACAATGCTTCACCTTCTACAATATAAACATGGTGTCTGTCTACTGGCAAACAACAATTAAAAACAATATTTATTTTTTATTATTCCCACAAAGATTTTTCTTTCTATAGCTTCTAGAACTCTCGTCTTCCTAAAACTCACTCGCTTCTAGAACTCTTGTCCTCTTGAAACGAGCCCAAACAAAACTCATCTCCAATACGGAAAAACGTGCAGTAAAAATAAACTGTGATCCATGGCAATGCACTGGCTAAACGCACAACACAAAACATTTTGACTGCACCCCTTGAGACAATCAGCAACCAGGTTGTTCTCACCACGGACATGTCTGATTTCAAGAGGAAACTCCTGCAATATCCGTAGTAACTTTCCACCTCACTGCGGAGCTTCTCTCTCTTTTCAGGGTTCACTAGATAGGCATGTTGTTGGATCGGGTCCCAGTCCCCAATGTCATGCTCTAGTACATTTGGTTTGGCACATGTGAGAATTAACCCTGATATTCTAAAAACAGGGCAACAATGTCAATATAATTGTACCAAAAAACTGTCAGTTGGTTGCATGAATAATTTTCATTACTAAATGTTACATGAAATGTAAATATGAAATATTTGATTGCATAGTATTATTTTCAATGGCTTTTCAATTACATTTTGCTAGGTGGGATAGCCCACTGTCAAAACACAGTTTTAACGTGTCCAAATCAATAACCAATATGCAGAAACAGTTTGGGATAAATTGAAAACCTAACATGTGGTATATACACAAACATCTGCCACAATAATTGTCTTTTTAAAAACAAGCTCCTTATAAACTGCACAAGCACCAAAAACACTGTTGTTTTGACAAGTAGCAATAAATCACTGATATCGATTAGGGGGGAAATCAGGTTGTCCGTGCTGTTGAAACTAACAACAAAAGAAAAACATGGAAATGGGAGATATATTTTAGCTCACTGGTTAGAGGACAACCTGTAGAAGACAGTCAGCTAAGACTTACAGCTAAGGTTTCTCTCCTGTGTGTGTTCTCTGGTGTATAGTTAGATAGCGAGAAGTAGAAAAACTCTTCCCACATTGATCACAGCTAAACAGATTCTCTCCTGTGTGTGTTCTATGGTGTATATTTAGATAGGTAGAAGTAGAAAAACTCTTCCCACATTGATCACAGCTATAAGGTTTCTCTCCTGTGTGTGTTCTATGGTGTATAGTTAGATAGCTAGAAGTAGAAAAACTCTTCCCACATTGATCACAGCTAAACGGTTTCTCTCCTGTGTGTGTTCTCTGGTGCACTGTCAGAGAGCTAGATTGACTAAAACTCTTCCCACATTGACCACAGCTAAGAGGTTTCTCTCCTGTGTGTGTTCTATGGTGTATATTTAGATAGCCAGAAGTAGAAAAACTCTTCCCACATTGATCACAGCTAAAAGGTTTCTCTCCTGTGTGTATTCTCTGGTGCAATGTCAGAGAGCTAGATTGACTAAAACTCTTCCCACATTGACCACAGCTATAAGGTTTCTCTCCTGTGTGTATTCTCTGGTGCATTGTCAGATAGCCAGATCGAACAAAACTCTTCCCACATTGATCACAGCTAAACGGTTTCTCTCCTGTGTGTATTCTCTGGTGCACTGTCAGATCTCCAGATTGACTAAAACGCTTCCCACATTGACCACAGCTAAGAGGCTTCTCTCCTGTGTGTGTTCTCTGGTGTATATTTAGATGGCTAGAAGAAGAAAAACTCTTCCCACATTGATCACAGCTAAATGGTTTCTCTCCTGTGTGTATTCTCTGGTGCACTGTCAGATCTCCAGATTGACTAAAACTCTTCCCACATTGACCACAGCTATAAGGTTTCTCTCCTGTGTGTATTCTCTGGTGCACTGTCAGATCTCCAGATTGACTAAAACTCTTCCCACATTGACCACAGCTATAAGGTTTCTCTCCTGTGTGTGTTCTCTGGTGTGAAGTCAGCTGGCTAGATTTAACAAAACTCTTCCCACATTGAGCACAGCTATATGGTTTCTCTCTTGTGTGAATTCTTTGATGTATTTTAAGTTTTACTGAGGAGTTTAATCTCTTCCCACAGTCAGAGCAGCGGTGAGATTTCTTCCCTGTGGGTCTCTGCAGGTGTTTCTTGAGGAGTTCTGATGTGGAGAGACTCTTCTCTGCCTCTTCAGCATCATGTTGTTGTTGAGGCTCCCCAGAGGATCCACTATAGTCCCGTATCTCTCCTGTGTGAACAACAAAGTCAGACAGACGGTTTATTAAGGCCCACAACAGTAGAAATCCACTGTTTATTTGAGGTGAAAGGTAATGCCCAGAGCGTACCCATGAAGTTGTACAACAATTGATGTCTGTTAAATTATTTTATAATTGTCTTAAGACAGTCAAGACCTAAGCAGTGTGCCAGACGACCTTTGGTCTCCAAAAAAGGACCCCTCTGTGTTCTGTGCTAAAATGGCAGCGATGCACATGCATTGTAATTGTAAAGCTCGTTTGAATCTCCTATATGTTTGTGTTATTGTCGTAAAATGCTCTATAGCTAGCTTTGCCATCAGCCTGAAACTGAGGGTTTGTACATTAAGTGTTTAACAAATTGGCCCATAACTTCACCTAACAACAACATAGACCTACTGTAGGACCCATAACGTCACCTAACAATAACATAGACCTACTGTAGGACCCATAACTTCACCTAACAACAAGATAGACCTACTGTAGGACCCATAACTTCACCTGACAATAACACAGACCTACTGTAGGACCCATAACTTCACCTAACAACAACATAGACCTACTGTAGGACCCATAACTTCACCTAACAATAACACAGACCTACTGTAGGACCCATAACTTCACCTAACAACAACATAGACCTAGGACTATAAATCATTTAATATTTCAGGCGAAACATGGAAACTAAAATGTCTGTCATGACATTTCATAACCTGATCACTAGATAATTTTGTGAATAATCCCACTAGACTACTCTGTAATGTGTTGTCATTCTAAATGTCCTGAATAAAGGAAAATAGCTCTGTGTGTTGTACAATAGCCTATCCATCAAGGAACAGTTCTCTACACATTATGAGCTAAGTATCTCTGTGTCCAAACAGACTAACGAGAGCCTACAGTAAATCAAGCAGACAATAACACATTGTCTGCTTGAGGTCGACCGATTATGATTTTTCAACGCCGATACCGATTATTGGAGGGCCAAAAAAGCCGATACCGATTAAATCGGCCGATTTAAAAAAAAAAAAATGTTTTTATTTATTTGTAATAATGACAATTACAACAATACTGAATTAACACTTATTTTAACTTAATACATCAAAATCAATTTAGCCTCAAATAAATAATGAAACATGTTCAATTTGGTTTAAATATTGCAAAAACAAAGTGTTGGAGAAGAAAGTAAAAGTGCAATATGTGCCATGTAAGAAAGCTAACGTTTAAGTTCCTTGCTCAGAACATGAGAACATAAGAAAGCTGGTGGTTCCTTTTAACATGAGTCTTCAATATTCCCAGGTAAGAAGTTTTAGGTTGTAGTTATTATAGGAATTATAGGACTATTTCTCTCTATATCATTTGTATTTCATTAACCTTTGACTATTGGATGTTCTTGTAGGCACTTTAGTATTGCCAGTGTAAGAGTATAGCTTCCGTCCCTCTCCTCGCTCCTCCCTGGGCTCGAACCAGCAACACAACGACAACAGCCACCATCGAAGCAGCGTTACCCATGCAGAGCAAGGGGAACAACTACTAGAAGGCTCAGAGCGAGTGACGTTTGAAACGCTATTAGCGCGCGCTAACTAGCTAGCCATTTCAGTTCGGTTACACCAGCCTCATCTCGGGAGTTGATAGGCTTGAAGTCATAAACAGCGCAATGTTTGACGCACAACAAAGAGCTGCTGGCAAAACGAACGAAAGTGCTGTTTGAATGAATGCTTACGAGCCTGCTGCTGCCTACCACCGCTCAGTCAGATACTTAGATACTTGTATGCTTGTATGCTCAGTCGGATTATATGCAACGCAGGACACGCTAGATAATATCTAGTAATATCATCAACCATGTGTAGTTAACTAGTGATTATGATTGATTGTTTTTTATAAGATAAGTTTAATGCTAGCTAGCAACAAACCTTGGCTTACTGCATTCGCGTAACAGGCAGTCTCCTTGTGGAGTGCAACGAGAGGCAGGTGGTTATAGCGTTGGACTAGTTAACTGTAAGGTTGTAAGATTGGATCCCCCGAGCGGACAAGGTGAAAATCTGTCGTTCTGCCCCTGAACATGGCAGTTAACCCACCATTCCTAGGCCGTCATTGAAAATAAGAATGTGTTCTTAACCGACTTGCCTAGTTAAATAAAGATTAAATAAAGGTGTAAAAAAACGGCCAAATCGGTGTCCGAAAATACAGATTTCCGATTGTTATGAAAACTTGAAATCGGCCCTAATTAATCGGTCGACCTCTAATTACAAACATCAATTTGTTAGGGATGTTGGATCCAAGCACGGCATAACTGTCTTTACCAGAGTAATGAATGAAGAAGCACTTTGGTTGTTGTTGCATGTCGTGATGTTTGTCATTTGACTGGCATTCAGAAAATGATTTCCTGGATCAGCTGATGATAGTTGAACACGTGACTAACTAAACAGCTACAGTATTAAGTATTATGTGTAATTATTGAAAAACCATGTTAATGACAGTATCCATTTGGGTGTTGTCAATAAAGTTAAGGGGACTTTCAGTTAGAACCATTGGATTTAGCAAACTCTGAAATGATTGAAAACTGAAAACTAACATAAGGAGGCACTAAATGTGACGTAGTTAGAGAGCATTTCAGAGATCTGAATACAAAAAACTGTCCCACTGCAAGATCCAGTATTTAAGTTGAAGTTCATCATATGACAAGCGTAACGTTATGACTATAACTACAGTTCCCTGAAGGGGGGAAACTAGGTACAACATACTATTAAATCCACATAGTTATGACTATAACTACTGTTCCCTGAAGGAGGGAAACTAGGTACAACATACTATTAAATCCACATGTTATGACTATAACCAATGTTCCCTGAAGGAGGGAAACTAGGTACAACATACTATGGAGAAATAGATTCATTCCCCATGCAGACCCAAACGGATACTAAATGAAACGACCCCTGGCAGATCACCCAGACCTGACCCCGCAAGATGCGTCAGTTTTGTCAATTTATCCATTGTCTTTTGTTTGAAACACTCCTGTCAGCGTTGAGTAAGGACGCACACCTGATTACACATATAGAAGTAGGACTAGTCAACCTGGACTGAGCACAAATGTAGGCCTATAAAATGTGCCCATTTGGGGATGTCTGATAGTATTTCAGATTGTCTTAACGCACCACCACTAATGAGTTGTGGAGCTTCTCAACAAAAAAATTATTCAGCTTCTCCAACTAATTTTTTCTTCACCTCAAACAGCAGGTAAAGAAAGTATTATTAGAATCCATTACGACAATAGTTGCTCAAAGTATTTGTAAATTATTTCCAGCTCTCGCCCTTTCGATAACCACTCAGCATTAAAGGGAAAAATGTAATGCTCTGATCCAGTGGAAATGTTATAAAATACCTGATTACTTCTTATCCTTTGCACAAATAGACGACAGCTGTGTCTGTCCAGAACTCACTGGCGCAGGAAACTGAGGGCCCAGAATATTTTATACAATGTTGCAAGTTTTGGAGGACCCAGTTGATAGTTGATAGAATGTTTCAAGTTCGTTGTTGACAGGCCATGTGCAGGCAATGTGATTTATAGGATATTTATTTTAAAATCAGGATATTTTCTACTTGCAGGCTGCAAATGTTTTTGTTTGTTGGTTTCATGTAGGCTATTTTTACATAGTTGGCAATGGCAATAAAAGTTACTTTTAGATTTGTATAATTTTCATTTAGATAGAATGTAGATTAATCACAGATAATGATGTTGAGATAAAGACTATTATAATTATTATTACTATTATAAATTAAATGAAACTGTTCCAGTAAAATGTGAATATGAAAATCCTAACTGGCACCAGATTAGTAGAAATGGTCAGAGAAATTGGCATGAAATGGAAAAGGTTGCTGACTGCTGGTGTAGTCTATTACCAGAAACTATAGGAGCATAACGACTGCAGGTGTAGCCTATTACCAGAAACTATTAGGGATGTTGGATCCAAGCACGGCATACTGTCTTTACCAGAGTAATGAATGAAGAAGCACGTTGGTTGTTGTTGCATGTCGTGATGTTTGTCATGTGACTGGAATTCAGAAAATGATTTCCTGGATCAGCTGATGATAGTTGAACACGTGACTAACTAAACAGCTACAGTATTAAGAATGATGTGTAATTATTGAAAAACCATGTTAATGACAGTATCCATTTGGGTGTTGTCAATAAAGCTAAGGGGACTTTCAGTTAGAACCATTGGATTTAGCAAACTCTGAAATGATTTAGGATTTCTGTTCCCATGAAAACTGTTTTCCCAGCGTAGCATAAAGAGACACTAAATGTGACGTAGTTAGAGAGCATTTCAGAGATCTGAATACAAAAAAACTGTCCGACAGCAATATTCAGTATTTAAGTTGAAGTTCATCATATGACAACCTTAACGTTATGACTATAACTACTGTTCCCTGAAGGAGGGAAACTAGGTACAACATACTATTAAATCCACGCCTCGCTGGAATCCCCGCCTTCCACAGGTGATGAGCGTGAGGCTTAGATTTTATTCCTTAAATTTAATACCGCTCTTCACCACCCCAGGAAAGGGCGGGGACAAACAGGTGTTGTACCTCGTTTCTCTCCTTCAGGGAAGTGTAATTATAATCAAAGTTACACTCCCTTTCAGTCAGTCAACTTCGGAACAACATACTATGGGGAAATACAATCATTCCCCAGCCGACCCAAACGGATACTAAATGAAACGGCCCATGGCCTGACCCCGCAAGATGCGTCAGTTGTCAATTTATTCATTGTCTTTTGTTTGAAACACTCCTGTCAATGTTGAGTAAGGACGCACACCTGATTACCCATATAGTAGTAGGACTAGTCTACCTGGCCGGCACACAAATGTAGGCCTATAAATGTGCCCATTTGGGGATGTCTGATAGTATTTCTGATTGTCTTAACGCTGAACCACTAATGAGTTGTGGAGCTTCTCAAAGTAATTTTTTCTTTACATCCGAACAGCAAGTAAACAAAGTCTAATCACAATCAATTGCGAATGACAATAGTTCCTCAAAGTATTTTTGTAAAATATTTCCAGCTCTCGCCATTTCGATAAACACACGGCATAAAAGGGAAAAATGTAATGCTCTGATCCAGTGGAAATGTCATAAAATACCTGATTACTGTCCAGAACTCACTGGAGCAGGAAACTGAGGGCCTAGAATATTTCATATAATGTTGCAAACTTGCTATCCGAGTTTCCTGACCCAGTTGATAGTTGATACAATGTTTCAACTTTCTTGTAGACAGGCCATTTGCAGCCAATGTGATTTCTAGGATATTTATTTCTATCAGTAGAAGTAGGTAGAAATGGTCAGATAAATTGGCACTCCAACTGGAAAAGGTTGCAGACTGCTGGTGTAGTCTATTACTAGTCTATTAGTCTATCTATCTGTAGACTATTAGTCTATTACTGAAAACTTCAGGAGCAAAACGGCAGAATTTACGAAGTCCAGCAGCGGAGGGGGGACTCCCTCTGGTTAGATTATGTTGACGACCGACTCCCTCTGGTCGGATTATGTTGACGACCGGCTCCCTCTGGTCGGGTTGTGTTGACGACCGGCTCCCCCTGGTCGGGTTGTGTTGACGACCGGCTCCCCCTGGTCGGGTTGTGTTGACGACCGGCTCCCCCTGGTCGGGTTGTGTTGACGACCGGCTCCCCCTGGTCGGGTTGTGTTGACGACCGGCTCCCCCTGGTCGGGTTGTGTTGACGACCGGCTCCCCCTGGTCGGGTTGTGTTGACGACCGGCTCCCTCTGGTCGGGTTGTGTTGACGACCGGCTCCCTCTGGTCGGGTTGTGTTGACGACCGGCTCCCCCTGGTCGGGTTGTGTTGACGACCGGCTCCCCCTGGTCGGGTTGTGTTGACGACCGGCTCCCCCTGGTCGGGTTGTGTTGACGACCGGCTCCCTCTGGTCGGGTTGTGTTGACGACCGGCTCCCTCTGGTCGGGTTATGTTGACGACCGGCTCCCTCTGGTCGGGTTGTGTTGACGACCGGCTCCCTCTGGTCGGGTTGTGTTGACGACCGGCTCCCTCTGGTCAGGTTATGTTGACGACCGGCTCCCTCTGGTAGGGTTATGTTGACGACCGGCTCCCTCTGGTCAGGTTACGTTGACGACCGGCTCCCTCTGGTCGGGTTGTGTTGACGACCGGCTCCCTCTGGTCGGGTTGTGTTGACGACCGGCTCCCTCTGGTCAGGTTGTGTTGACGACCGGCTCCCTCTGGTCGGGTTGTGTTGACGACCGGCTCCCTCTGGTCGGGTTATGTTGACGACCGGCTCCCTCTGGTCGGGTTGTGTTGACGACCGGCTCCCTCTGGTCGGGTTGTGTTGACGACCGGCTCCCTCTGGTCAGGTTGTGTTGACGACCGGCTCCCTCTGGTCAGGTTGTGTTGACGACCGGCTCCCTCTGGTCAGGTTGTGTTGACGACCGGCTCCCTCTGGTCGGGTTGTGTTGACGACCGGCTCCCTCTGGTCGGGTTATGTTGACGAGCGGCTCCCTCTGGTCGGGTTGTGTTGACGACCGGCTCCCTCTGGTCGGGTTGTGTTGACGACCGGCTCCCTCTGGTCGGGTTATGTTGACGACCGGCTCCCCCCGGGTCGGGTTGTGTTGACGACCGGCTCCCTCTGGTCAGGTTATGTTGACGAGCGGCTCCCTCTGGTCAGGTTATGTTGACGACCGGCTCCCTCTAGTTATGACTTCGAGTCATTTGTGTGTCTTAATTATTTAATCAAACAGAATGCTTAAAGCATCATACAAGTTCAGTACATACAGATTTTATAAAAACACATGGGGCGATTGGTAGAAAGAACAGATGCCTCTTGGTTGACCAAGATGTATTTTAGTTGGGGCCAGCACTAGAACATGATTTTGGGGCTCCCGAGTGGCGCAGCGGACACTGCATCTCAGTGCTTGAGGCGCCACTACAGACACCCTGGATCAAATCCAGACTGTATCACAACCGGCTTTGATTGGGAGTCCCATAGGGCGGCACACAATTGGCCCAGCACCGTCCAGTGTAGGCAGTCATTGTAAATAAGAATTTGTTCTTAACTGACTTGCCTAGTTAAATAAAGGTTACATTTAAATAAATAAGTAAATAGTGTTTCATGACAAACCATTTTTTACAAATCTGTCAAGGCACCAACTTTGAGAAGGGTTTAAAACAAAGGTTTCAAACCAATTCATGAAGGTAATTGCATCTAGGTATGTCTTGCCATTAATGTAAAGGCATGAAAAAAAATTGGATGAATATTATACAATGACTTAACAGCTCTAATAATTAGCCTCCACAGGAAATCTACACTGGCAATTCTAGAATATACGATATAGCCTAGAAACCTGGTTAAACTATCACTATGACATCATGGATGAATTCTAGAATATACTATATAGCCTAGAAACCTGGTTAAACTATCATTATGACATCATGGATGAATTCTAGAATATACTATATATCCTAGAAACCTGGTTACACTATCCCTATGACATCATGGATGAATACTAGAATATACTATATATCCTAGAAACCTGGTTAAACTATCACTATGACATCATGGATGAATACTAGAATATACTATATAGCCTAGAAACCTGGTTAAACTATCACTATGACATCATGGATGAATACTAGAATATACGATATAGCCTAGAAACCTGGTTAAACTATCACTATGACATCATGGATGAATACTAGAATATACGATATAGCCTAGAAACCTGGTTAAACTATCACTATGACATCATGGATGAATACTAGAATATACTATATAGCCTAGAAACCTGGTTAAACTACCACTATGACATCATGGATGAATTCTAGAATATACTATATATCCTAGAAACCTGGTAAAACTATCATTATGATATCATGGATGGCCAGTCCTTGTATTCATAGTGTAGTGAATTCAGGGGGTTGCCCTGAGCTGGACTCAAACCTGGGTCCAGCGACTGTCAAGCCAACACCTTATAACTGTTACGCCAAGATGTCTGAACTTCTTGACGAGGTCGCTAGGTGTTGGGTTACGGTTGCTACAATAGCTTTCTCAATGAATTTGAGAGTGGTTACATTTCTCCAGCCCCCATCCCTCAGCTGTTTACCAAACCAAGTCTCTGGGCAGCCATTTTGTTGCTGTTTAAATACTAGGTTGTCCCTTTAAAAAAGCCACACATCAATCAACCAATCTGAAGTTGAAACAATAACAAAGCAGTCATTCCACCACTGTTTTGCTAATAAGATGATGATGGGTCTGGAGACATTTAACTACTCTCAAATTCATAGACAGACCTATGGATGCAAGGACTGACCATCCATGATATCAACATTATAGTTAACCATGTTAAGGCTGTTGATTTACATTGTTTCTAAACATTGGAGTAAAAAAAGCTTATTTTGGGTTCTGATGGGGTACAACAGTTGAACTAAGCTCATGAGGCATGTGTTATATTCTCCAAGAATCAATGGCTATAAATAAATCATTTAAAAGTCAAAATATGGATGTAGCAATTGCAGATTTCCCTTTTAACACCAAACATCAGTTCAACAACTGCAGAGTTTGTACCTCTGTATTTAAGACAGTACTTACCAGTGGTAATCACGGCCCGGTTTCTCAAAACCATCTTATGGCTAAGTTCATCTTTAGAACCACTGGATGCCTTAAATTGTGTTTGGGAAATCGGGCCCAGATATCCAGTTTCTTCCTCCTCTTCTTCCGATGAGACCGTATTCTCCCCCTCCTCCGCTTTCACTTCAAAAACTGAATCCTCCTCATCTTTTACTGTAACACCTTCCTCCTCTTTCACTCGGAACCCCTCTTCTTTCACTGTAACGTCTTCCTCTTTCACTCTGAACGCCTCTTCTTTCACTGTAACGTCTTCCTCTTCTTTCACTGTAACGTCTTCCTCTTCTTCTTTCAGGGTAACAACCTCACCCTCTACTTGTTTTTGTATTGTAACATCCTTCTCTTCCTCCTCCTCTTTGATGAGAGCTTCTTTCTCCGTCCAACAGACCGTCTCTTCTTCAGCAGGAAGAGAGTCATTTAGTGAACTCATGGTCGGAGATGTTAGCTAGCTAGGCTAATGCTAACTTAACCAGTCCGCTAGCTGAATAATAACAACAGCACCGTAAATATGAAATGAAATAGGATAACTAACTAACTAGACGACAGACAAGGGTTTAAAATACAGTGGCTAATATACACTAAAGCGTCTAAAGAGCTTTATGGGTTCGGCTATTTTGGCTAGCAAGCTACCGAGGTGGCGGACTAACTGTTGCTGCTGCTGAAAGAAGCGTTCCGTCCACTAGATTATACGTCACACTAACAGCATTGCGTTCCGTCCACTAGATTATACGTCACACTAACAGCATTGCCTTAAAATCGCCCACCGCCATCTGCTGACTAGAGTGGGTAACGCTCAGTCTGAACCTCTGACTGCGATGGAGATGTGCGACTTTAAGACAATGACGCTAGTGTGACGTAAAATATATATTATAATGTTCAGACAAAAAGTTAGTGTAGGAAGCATGAGTTTTTACTCACCAGTGTAACAATACAGTGTGGCTAAAGACTTAGTAACTTAGTTGTGTTCACGATCTGGTTCCCTATAAGCACAACCAGTTATGTTTTTGAATTATCACATATGTATTCATTTATTTCGGGATTCTGGGTAATCCACAGCAGATTTATGGAGAATTGCTGTGGGTGAGTTCAAAATTGAATAGTCCCGGGATAGAAATATATAAAGTTGACATTACATCACAAAATCCACGTTTTAAATCATACATTAGCAATTTATGTTTTAGGAACTACTGTTGTTGGTTTGGTGTCAAGTAAGCCTCTTTATATGTTATTTGCCAAATCTCAGTTCTCCATGTGGGTTTTATGCTAAAGATCCCTCTTTCAAGTTGGTATCTAACTGGAAAATGCATCTTCTTTAGGAGTGATATTTTTACCCTGTCGACTACTGATCGTTCATCCACACTGTGTGTCTCATCAATGCAGGTCATTTATGACAAATGTATAGAGTATATGTTTTATAAATTCATGAACACCAGCCAGTTAATTAGCCCGGTTTTGTTAGTTTAGGTGTATTATACTTCCTCGCCACCAGAGGGGGACATTGAGCCATTTTCCAGGTTAATTTGATATTTTTGATACTAAAATGGATGACAGTTTATTCTGATGTAGTGAATATGAGACACATGTAAACAATTGCTTAATTTATTATAGTAAATTAGAAATTATTAGGAATCCACTATACGATCACAATAACTTTGATAGACATTTCAATAGTTTTTTTGTTAGTATATTAAAGGGCAGATTAATGTGGAATTGCTGTGGGAGTGCTATTTATATCCCGTCACTACTGATCATTCATCCAGACTGTGTGTGTCCCATCATTGCAGCTTTGGAAATAAATGAACTATCCATCCATTGCTCCTTGAGTAATGAACCTATTTTTTGACACAATTGGCTGTAAAGCATCAATGCTTTAGGAAGCTTTGTTTCCCCATCACTACTTTTCAGCATGTTCTCTGTGAAGTAGACTATGGGAGTTTTGTAACTTTTACAACCTTGGCTTACTGCTAGAGAGCTAGCTGACTGACAATAATAATC
This sequence comes from Salvelinus namaycush, assembly GCF_016432855.1. Lineage (NCBI taxonomy): Eukaryota > Metazoa > Chordata > Actinopteri > Salmoniformes > Salmonidae > Salvelinus > Salvelinus namaycush. The sequence goes on from NW_024061442.1 coordinate 398,594, forward strand.
TTGTAATCTTTATATTTTGGATTTGGGGGATTTTCATGAAATCATGAGTTCAAATGATTGGTTTAATTTGAAGTTCTACATTTGAAGTTATTTCTGTTGGAGTTTACATCATAGGGAATAGGCTGGTCCTCCATATTACTTCACACCTGACTTTGGCATTCTTTTGAATTCTGATTGGTTAAATGTAATAAGGTGTAACTTTGCATTGGGACTTAAAACATATATTTCATTTGATATTTTATAAACATACACATACAAATTACAACATCATACAAACATTAACTACATCACACCTGCCCAGACCCACTAGAACACACCTCCATCTCCATTAACTACATCACACCTACCCAGACCCACTAGAACACACCTCCATCTCCATTAACTACATCACACCTGCCCAGACCCACTAGAACACACCTCCATCTCCATTAACTACATCACACCTGCCCAGACCCACTAGAACACACCTCCATCTCCATTAACTACATCACACCTGCCCAGACCCACTAGAACACACCTCCATCTCCATTAACTACATCACACCTGCCCAGACCCACTCGAACACACCTCCATCTCCATTAACTACATCACACCTGTCCAGATCCACTAGAACACACCTCCATCTCCATTAACTACATCACACCTGCCCAGACCCACTAGAACACACCTCCATCTCCATTAACTACATCACACCTGCCCAGACCCACTAGAACACACCTCCATCTCCATTAACTACATCACACCTGCCCAGACCCACTAGAACACACCTCCATCTCCATTAACTACATCACACCTGCCCAGACCCACTAGAACACACCTCCATCTCCATTAACTACCTGCCCAGACCCACTAGAACACACCTCCATCTCCATTAACTACATCACACCTGCCCAGACCCACTAGAACACACCTCCATCTCCATTAACTACATCACACCTGTCCAGACCCACTAGATCACACCTCCATCTCCATTAACTACATCACACCTGTCCAGACCCACTAGAACACACCTCCATCTCCATTAACTACATCACACCTGCCCAGACCCACTAGAAAACACCTCCATCTCCATTAACTACATCACACCTGCCCAGACCCACTAGAACACACCTCCATCTCCATTACCTACATCACACCTCCATCTCCATTAACTACATCACACCTGCCCAGACCCACTAGAAAACACCTCCATCTCCATTACCTACATCACACCTCCATCTCCATTAACTACATCACACCTGCCCAGACCCACTAGAACACACCTCCATCTCCATTAACTACATCACACCTGCCCAGACCCACTAGAACACACCTCCATCTCCATTACCTACATCACACCTCCATCTCCATTAACTACATCACACCTGCCCAGACCCACTAGAACACACCTCCATCTCCATTAACTACATCACACCTGCCCAGACCCACTAGAACACAGCCAGCGCATTCATCAGCACCATTTAATTTATATTTTTTTGAATTTTGAATTGAATTAAAAACAGAGGATTGGTTGATTTCCAGGTTTAATTAAGTATAATATTTAAGATGATTTATGAGAAAAGTATCGTCCAACTCTGGGGTATCTCACTGCACCCTCAAATGCCATGTTTTGAAATATACAGACAGACAGATTAAAAGTAATTTTACATTGTATAACTGTACTTCTGACAGCCAACTTTCTAACTCCGCCCATAACTTTATGACATAATAACATTCCCAGAAGGATTATTGAGTCATTGTTAGTTTTACACTGAAGACATGACTCTGCCGTTGTGCTGTAGAATTTGTGAATTTTGTCTCTTGTATAATAAGGGACTATCATTTGTCCCAACATCACAGACCACAGACTTTGATGCAGTTAAAGACTTCCAAAAGTGTTTCCGCAGTTTAAGATCAACTGAGTTTTTTAATGGGGTTTCTCCCTGTGCACCTGCCAATGTGAATCCTTTGAACGAGACAAGTTACCAGACAGGACATATTGCTAATGTTCTTCCCATTAATAACCTCAATGACAATTAACTTGTGGGCGGTGGTGGTGATGTCCTATTCGATGACGTCGTCCATCGGGATTCCCCAAAAAAGATAAACGCTCTGGATTGATCACTGGAGTCAGATGTGAAGGAGGAGGTTGATCATCAGGAGTCAGATGTGAAGGAGGAGGTTGATCATCAGGAGTCAGATGTGAAGGAGGAGGTTGATCATCAGGAGTCAGATGTGAAGGAGGAGGTTGATCATCAGGAGTCAGATGTGAAGGAGGAGGTTGATCATCAGGAGTCAGATGTGAAGGAGGAGGTTGATCATCAGTGAACCTCTAGGATTGTGGCTGGGCTGGCGTTTCCACTTCCAGCTTGGTCATATATTTTGATACATTGAATGTTGATATTGTGAATCTATGTTATATATTTGTATCTCCTGTTTCATGAAGTGATATCACTAAGTACTGCCCCTATATATACAATGCATTCGGAAAGCATTCAGACCCCTTCACTTTTTCCACATTTTGATACGTTACAGCCTTATTCTAAAATTGATTCAATCATTTTTTTTCCATTTTTCCCCCTCATCAATCTACACAATACCCAATAATGACATCACAATACCCCATAATGACATCACAATACCCCACAATGACAAAGCAAAAACAGGTAAATAAATGAAAAAATTAGATTTTCTTTCAAAAACAAGGACATTTCTAAGTGACCCCAAACTTTTGAATGGTAGTGTACATCTACATGATGTATTATTACACCATGTAGGAGCAGTATAGACCTAGTCTGTTCATTATATACATCTACATGATGTATTGTTACACCATATAGGAGCAGTATAGACCTAGTCTGTTCATTATATACATCTACATGATGTATTGTTACACCATGTAGGAGCAGTATAAACCTAGTCTGTTCATTATGTACATCTATATAATGTATTGTTGCACCATGTTGGAGCAGTATAGACCTAGTCTGTTCATTATATACATCTACATGATGTATTGTTACACCATGTAGGAGCAGTATGGACCTACAGTAGCTTGCTAATTATTTAGATTTATTATGACTTAATGAAACTGCCTTTAATATGCCGTGGTAAACATTTTTTATTCTCACTAATCAATCAACACATTCCTGTCTTTGTATGTCTCAATATAATGGTATTATTTAATTAAATCCATTTACAATAATCTTTGTCTGAAAATAAAATATGATCCTCAACTGCGTTTCCCCTCCAGTCAGCAGACAGCGATGTGCGTCTTTCAGGCGACACTGCCAGCGTGACGTATAATCTAGTGGACGGTTCTTCATAAACAGCTCGTCAACCACCTCGGTAGCTTGCTAGCCAACATAGCCGAAAGATTCAAGCTATTTATACGCTTTCGGTGTATATTACCTACTGTGTTTTAGACACACTTCTGTCCTATCTACTTGTTAACCTATTTAATTTAATATTACGTTATTTGTTATTAGTCAGCTATAGTAGCTGGCTGGTTAAATTAGCACTAGCCTAGTCGCTAATGATAGCTAGCTAGCTAACATCCCCGACCATGAGGTCAGTAAGCTTCTCCCCTCTTGTTAAAGAAGAGGTCTGCTGGACGGAGAAAGAGGGTCTGGGGCTGAACATTGTCGTGAAAGAGGAGAAGGAAGAAGAGGATGTTACAGTAAAACAAGAAGTAGAGGGTGAGGCTGTTACAGTGAAAGAAGAAGAGATAGACGTTTCAGTGAAAGAAGAGGAAGACGCGTTCAGAGTGAAAGAGGAGGAGGATGTTACAGTAAAAGAGGAGGATGCAGTTTATGGAGTGAAGGAGGAAGGGGAGATTACTGTCACATTGAAAGATGAAGAGGAGGAGATAGGAGATCTGATTCACACCAGTAAGTACCGCTTTAAATGTGTTTTTAACTTTGGATATTCGGAGTTGGCTCGTCAATACCTCTTCAACGGAGGGCCCAGGATGATGACTGATATGTCTAGAATCAGACGACGTAGAGAGCAAGCTACCCCTTGTTTTCTCCGTTCCGTTTCCAAAAAGTGACTTAACATTTATATTTGAGAAGGGTCTATCTGCTGACCGCAGACTGGGGGGCACGGCATGGAGTGATGATTTACTGCACACCGTGCCCCCCAATAGTGCCATGTGAGAGTTGGGTTGGCTACACCAAAGATTATGGATATACTGACAAGATGTCTCTCCGCCCTAACAAGGGGAGTCGTTGTCCACAAAGCGGCACTGCGGGTTGTCTAGCTCCCGCCTATCCTTTCTTTGGATTGGTGGATTCATCTTATTATTGTAATCTATTGTTTATATTCTATGAGGGTGGTTTTCGTCAACCGCCTGTATTCAATGGAGAGAGATGCTAAGCTACTAGCATGAATATGTACCGCCTGTATTCAATGGAGAGAGATGCTAAGCTACTAGCATGAATATGCATAGCGATCTGGAGACAACTCCTATAGTGTTTTTATCAAAGTTGTCGGTATGTCACGTGTCCACATAACAACTTAAACATTACGAAACTTCTGTTAGATCAAGTAAACCTCATGTAGCAAATAAGCCATTCATTTTGTTGTTGACCAAAAATCGACACTTTCCACATTGGGTTGATAATTGTTTCCACGTGGATACAACCTACTGTAGCCTACTGGCATGACCTAGAGAGATACAACCTACTGTAACCTACTGGCATGACCTAGAGAGATACAACCTACTGTAACCTACTGGCATGACCTAGAGTTACAACCTACTGTAACCTACTGGCATGACCTAGAGAGTTACAACCTACTGTAACCTACTGGCATGACCTAGAGAGATACAACCTACTGTAACCTACTGGCATGACCTAGAGAGATACAACCTACTGTAACCTACTGGCATGACCTAGAGATACAACCTACTGTAACCTACTGGCATGACCTAGAGAGATACAACCTACTGTAGCCTACTGGCATGACCTAGAGAGTTACAACCTACTGTAACCTACTGGCATGACCTAGAGAGATACAACCTACTGTAACCTACTGGCATGACCTAGAGAGATACAACCTACTGTAACCTACTGGCATGACCTAGAGAGATACAACCTACTGTAACCTACTGGCATGACCTAGAGATACAACCTACTGTAACCTACTGGCATGACCTAGAGAGATACAACCTACTGTAGCCTACTGGCATGACCTAGAGAGTTACAACCTACTGTAGCCTACTGGCATGACCTAGAGTTACAACCTACTGTAACCTACTGGCATGACCTAGAGAGTTAAAACCTACTATAACCAACTGGCATGACCTAGAGAGATACAACCTACTGTAACCTACTGGCATGACCTAGAGAGATACAATCTACTGTAGCCTACTGGCATGACCTAGAGTTACCACCTACTGTAGCCTACTGGCATGACCTAGAGACATAAAAACCTACTGTAACCTACTGGCATGACCTAGAGAGATACAACCTACTGTAGCCTACTGGCATGACCTAGAGTTACCACCTACTGTAACCTACTGGCATGACCTAGAGAGTTACAACCTACTGTAACCTACTGGCATGACCTAGAGAGTTACAACCTACTGTAGCCTACTGGCATGACCTAGAGAGATACAACATACTGTAACCTACTGGCATGACCTAGAGAGTTACAACCTACTGTTACCTACTGGTATGACCTGGAGAGATACAACCTACTGTAACCTACTGGCATGACCTAGAGAGTTACAACCTACTGTTACCTACTGGTATGACCTGGAGAGATACAACCTACTGTAACCTACTGGCATGACCTAGAGAGATACAACCTACTGTAACCTACTGGCATGGCCTAGAGAGATACAACCTACTGTAACCTACTGGCATGACCTAGAGAGATACAACATACTGTAACCTACTGGCATGACCTAGAGAGTTACAACCTACTGTTACCTACTGGTATGACCTGGAGAGATACAACCTACTGTAACCTACTGGCATGACCTAGAGAGTTACAACCTACTGTTACCTACTGGTATGACCTGGAGAGATACAACCTACTGTAACCTACTGGCATGACCTAGAGAGATACAACCTACTGTAACCTACTGGCATGACCTAGAGAGATACAACATACTGTAACCTACTGGCATGACCTAGAGAGTTACAACCTACTGTTACCTACTGGTATGACCTGGAGAGATACAACCTACTGTAACCTACTGGCATGACCTAGAGAGTTACAACCTACTGTTACCTACTGGTATGACCTGGAGAGATACAACCTACTGTAACCTACTGGCATGACCTAGAGAGATACAACCTACTGTAACCTACTGGCATGACCTAGAGAGTTACAACCTACTGTAGCCTACTGGCATGACCCAGAGAGTTACTAGTAACTAGACTCTGTACACAGCCCATCTGTAAATAGCCCATCCAACTGCCTACCTCATCCCCATATTATGTTTTTATTTACTTTTTTTGCTCACACCGGTATTTCTACTTGCACATCATTTGCACGTATATCACTCCAGTGTTAATTTGTTAAATTGTAATTACTTTGCTACTACGGCCTATTTATTGCCTTACCTCTGTACTCCATTTGCACACACTGTATATAGATTTTTCTATTGTGTTATTGACTGTACTTTTGTTTATCCCATGTGTAACTCTGTTATTTTTGTCGCACTGCTTTACTTTATCTTGGCCAGGTCACAGTTGTAAATGAGAACTTGTTCTCAACTGGCCACCTGGTTAAATAAAGGTTAAGTAAAAAAAAATAATAATTGTTCATGACGTCCTCCAGTGATTTTAACGTTTCCTGTTGAAAAGTGATATATAAATACAGTAAAGTATAAACACACTAAAGGGAAACAAATTAATGTTTTGAGCAAAATAGTGTTTTTTTAGACAACTCCAAACTAGAAGGAGTGAGTGATGTCATAGTAAGGCCTTCAAGGAGTTGGCTTGATGGGAAGTCGTGATGTCATCCAATAGGAGACTGATCCTCATGTGAATATTCATTATTCTTTTTTAAATCCTTCCTGTTCTCTCAAGTTAGTTGTTGATCATTGCTAGAAAGCCATTTTCAAGTCTTTCCATAGATTTTAAAGACGATTTAAGTCCAAACTGTAACTAGGTCACTCAGGAACATTCAATGTCATCTTGGTAAGCTCCTCCAGTGTAGATTTGGCCTTGTGGTTTAGGTTATTGTCCTGTTAGGACAGTTTTTTGTATTCAGATCTCTGAAATGCTTCGTAACATTTAATGTCTCCTTATATAACGCTGGGAAAACAGTTTTCATGGGCACAGAAATTCCAAATCATTTCAGAGTTTGCAAAATCCAATGGTTCTAACACGAGAGCCACCTTAACTTTATTGACAACCCCCAAATGGATACTGTCATTAACGCAGTTCTTCAATAATTACACATCATTCTTAATACTGTAGCTGTTTAGTTAGTCACATGTTCAACTATCATCAGCTGATCCAGGAAATCATTTTCTGAACGACAGTCACATGACAAACATCACGACATGCAACAACAACCAAAGTGCTTCTTCATTCATTACTCTGGTAAAGACAGTTATGCCGTGCTCCACGTTGGATCCAACATCCCTAACAAATTGATGTTTATAATGTTATTGTCTGCTTGATTTACCGTAGAGTCTCGTTAGTCTGTTTGCACACAGAGATACTTAGCTCATAATGTGTAGAGAACTGTTCCTTGATGGATAGGCTATTGTACAACACACAGAGCTATTTTCCTTTATTCAGGACATTTAGAATGACAACACATTACAGAGTAGCCTAGTGGGATTATTCACAACATTATCTGGTTATGAAATGTCATGACAAAGCCATTTTAGTTTCCATGTTTCACTTGAAATATTAAATGATTTATAGTCCTAGGTCTATGTTGTTGTTAGGTGAAGTTATGGGTCCTACAGTAGGTCTATGTTATTGTTTGGTGAAGTTATGGGTCCTACAGTAGGTCTATGTTATTGTTAGGTGAAGTTATGGGTCCTACAGTAGGTCTATGTTGTTAGGTGAAGTTATGGGTCCTACAGTAGGTCTATGTTGTTGTTAGGTGAAGTTATGGGTCCTACAGTAGGTCTATGTTGTTAGGTGAAGTTATGGGTCCTACAGTAGGTCTATGTTATTGTTTGGTGAAGTTATGGGTCCTACAGTAGGTCTATGTTATTGTTTGGTGAAGTTATGGTTCCTACAGTAGGTCTATGTTGTTGTTAAGTGAAGTTATGGGTCCTACAGTAGGTCTATGTTGTTAGGTGAAGTTATGGGTCCTACAGTAGGTCTATGTTGTTGTTATGGGTCCTACAGTAGGTCTATGTTATTGTTAGGTGAAGTTATGGGTTCTACAGTAGGTCTATGTTGTTGTTAGGTGAAGTTATGGGTCCTACAGTAGGTCTATGTTATTGTTAGGTGAAGTTATGGGTCCTACAGTAGGTCTATGTTGTTGTTAGGTGAAGTTATGTGCCAATTTGTTAAACACTTAGTATACAAACCCTTATTGTCCAGCTGATGGCATAGCTAGCCAAAGATAATTTTACTGGTTGAAGTATTTTATAACTATAAAGCAGTTGATTTTTTCGACAATAACACAAACATTTTAAGCAGGTGATTCAAGCGAGCCTTACAATTTATAATCCAATAGTAATGTGAAATGCACTCATAACCTGTAAATTGAGGCTATATTTGCTTTAGCCAATGAGAACTCCCCTGAGTTTTCCCCCACGGTGGTGAATTAGTGAATAGACACCAGAGGTTAATGTGAGTTTCCTTCAGTAGCACTCCTGATCTTGTGCTGTAATATTCAGAATACATTGTGGAAAATCTAAAATCTTCGCTCACCATTTTTGCTTCAGGCAAATATACTACATCCATAACTAGCGGTTTCCTCATTAGCAGATATACTACATCCATAACTAGTAGTTTCCTCATTACCAGATATACTACATCCATAACTAGTGGTTTCCTCATTACCAGATATTCTACATCCATAACTAGTGGTTTCCTCATTAGCAGATATACTACATCCATAACTAGTGGGTTCCTCATTACCAGATATACTACATCCATAACTAGTGGTTTCCTCATTAGCAGGGAGGAGTTTTGTAGCCTGCAATCATCAATGTTACTACTAATGTGAAATCAAGACTAAATCTGACTTGTTGCTGTCTTGACTGGCTTAATTTTCAAATTTAACAGACGTCAATTGTTGTATAACTTCATGGGTACGCTCTGGGCATCACCTTTTACCTCAAATAAACAGTGGATTTCTGTTGTTGTGGACCTTTAACCATCTGTCTGACTTTGTGGTTCACACAGGAGAAAGACGTGACTATCGTGGATCCTCTGGGGCGCCTCAACAACATCATGATGCTGACGAGGCAGAGAAGAGTCTCTCCAGATCAGAACTCCTCAAGAAACACCAGCAGAGACCCACAGGAAAGAAATCTCACTGCTGCTCTGACTGTGGGAAAAGATTCAACTACTCATCACACCTTAAAATACATCAAAGAATTCACACAGGAGAGAAACCTTATAGCTGTGATCAATGTGGGAAGAGTTTTATTAAATCTAGCCAACTGACTGAACACCAGAGAACACACACAGGAGAGAAACCCTATAGCTGTGGTCAATGTGGGAAGAGTTTTTCTTCTTCTAGCTATTTAACTATACACCAGAGAACACACACAGGAGAGAATCCGAGCTGTGATCAATGTGGGAAGAGTTTTTCTACTTCTAGCCGCCTAACTGTACACCATAGAACACACACAGGAGAGAAATCGTATAGCTGTAATCAATGTGGGAAGAGTTTTAGTCAATCTAGCTCTCTGACAGTGCACCAGAGAATACACACAGGAGAGAAGTCGTTTATCTGTGATCAATGTGGGAAGAGTTTTGTTCGATCTGGCCATCTGACAGTGCACCAGAGAATACACACAGGAGAGAAACCTTATAGCTGTGGTCAATGTGGGAAGAGTTTTTCTACTTCTAGCTATCTAACTATACACCATAGAACACACACAGGAGAGAAACCTCATAGCTGTGGTCAATGTGGGAAGAGTTTTTCTTCTGCTAGCTATCTAACTATACACCATAGAACACACACAGGAGAGAATCCGTGCTGTGATCAATGTGGGAAGAGTTTTTCTACTTCTAGCTATCTAACTATACACCAGAGAACACACGGGAGAGAAACCTCATAGCTGTGATCAATGTGACAAGAGATACTCTGATAAAAGATCTCTGATCAAATATCAGAAAATTGATATATGAAGGAGTTGTTTCATGATATCAATGAATTAATGTCACAATGTAGAATGTTTTAACATTGTAGTAGGAGTATTTAAATGTCTCAATATAGAATGTTTTAATATATAGTATATTAATATACTCTACAGTCAGTCAGTCAGAATGTCACAATGTAAAACCCTAAACGTTTGCCCCCTTATAAATTGGTTTCAACATGATATGGATATTAGGTTCATTGGGGGAAATCCAGGCTCTGAATTGGAAGAGTATTATTTATGTGATTTAACACAAAGTGACTAACGAAAAAAGAGTTGTCCTCTAACCAGTGATGTACACATTATTCCCCGAATCAATTGATTTCAACATGATATCGATGAGTTATGACAAATAAGTGTTGTGTTCCTTTGTTTAGCGACCCCTAAATTTAAATGCATCACTCCAATATGTAGCTGACTGTCTTCTGCAGGTTGTCCTCTAACCAGTGAGCTAAAAGATATCTCCCATTTCCATGTGTTTTTTTTAGTTGTGTTAGTTTCAACAGCAAGTACAACCTGATTTCCCCCCTAATCGATATCAGTGATTTATTGCTACTTGTCAAAACAACAGCGTTTTTGGTGCTTGTGTCCATGGTGAGGACAACTTGGTTTCTGATTGTCTCAAAGTTGGGCAGTCAAAAAGATTTGTGTTTTGTGTTTAGCCAGTGCGTTCCATGGATCACAAATTATTTTGACTTTCCGTATTAGAGATTAGTTTTGTTTGGGCTCGTGAGTTTTAGAAAAATACACGTTATTTTTCTTGTTTTTAATTGTTGACAGCCAGTTATTATAGTTATTATCATTTTTATATTGGTGAAGGTGAAGCTGATTATAGTTTGTATTGTAGTTGATTATAATGTGAAATGGAAGTTGTTTTCTGTTGTTGGTGAGCAAACTCTTAAGGTGTTAGTTAGTCTTTTGTTTTCCCATTTATGTTTTGAGGTTGGACTTTAGCACGTATAGCTCGTTAGCACGTAGGACGCACTGATTGGTGTCACCTCGTTAGTCAGTATGTGTTACACCTGTGCTGGCTTGTCCATCTCGTTATTGGGAAGGTGTTTCACCTGAGCTGGTCCAGGTTCTATTTAAGAGTGTCTGGCCCAGTGCTCCAGTTGTCTTGATAGATGTAGAGAGTCAACACTTTTAGTTGCTCCACTTTTTTGGTTTGCTTCTTGTCTGTAAGTTTGGTGTGGGTTTTTCTTTTGTTTGCCTCATCTTGGGCAGATTTAGTGGGTCTCATGGTGGGTGTCTTTTAGGTCCCAGTTGTTGTTACTAGTCTACTTTCAGTTGACACTGAGAGCAAAACTGCAACATTATGTTATAATACTTTTATTGCATCAAATGGTTGTTTTAGGCAACAGAATAGAGGGTTCTTAGAACTATTGTGTCTGTGTGTTCTACTGAGGATGGGCCTCTGGGAGATAACATTGACAGGAGATTTACAATGTCTTTTGGGTGATAAAACCTAAAGAGACCGCATTCCAGAGCATGAGTTAATGTTTCTGTTCTATATGGTATCAGGGAGAGATGACCCCAGGGCCAGACCCTGGTCTCTACACAAAGAGTACTGTTTTTACAGCAGATACTGTCTGCTGAGAATTATAGGTATCTTTCATCCAAATATTAATCTTGTGACCCGTTCTATACATTTGCTAGTCGTCATGTAGATTGAAAGGGGTGTATCTTGGCTATAAAAGACCTTTGTACTTTTGTCTCGTGGCTCTCAAAGAATCATCTAGGGGTGATTCGTCAACCAGCAATCATTATCGTAGAGCACTCAATTGATTCACTTTATATGTGTGCGTTGTATTGACCTGCCACCTTATTAATAAGTGAATAAAGATTTAGTTTAAGAATATCTCTGACTTGTGTGATAAGTTTGTCTCATTTGATATGAAAGAAATTAACCACATTTGGGGACGTTAATCTTCACTTGGTGACCGCTCCTGATGACCTGGGTAAATGTTGCACCAGGGATCCCTCAAACTTGGGATCTCAGGGAGACCACACTTTGGGAATGGAGCAGATGGACCCACCTTTGATCTGAGAGGCAGCGAGCCGAGTGGATACCAAATCAAAAACCTAGTTTAAAAAAAAGAGGTGAGCGAACCACGCAAAGTGAGTTTTTTAGAAAATCCTCGTAGGCTCTGAGTGTATATTCGTAGTGTGTATTAACCTGTTGAGGACAGAGGGCGCTGTTTTCACTTTGGGGGAAAATCGTGCCCAATTTAGACGGCCTCGTACTCAATTCTTGCTCGTACAATATGCATATTATTATTACTATTGGATAGAAAACACTCTCTAGTTTCTAAAACCGTTTGAATTATATCTGTGAGTAAAACAGAACTCATTTGGCACAAACTTCCTGACCAGGAAGTGGAAAGTCTGAAATCGAGGTCCTGCCTATAAATGGGCATGATATGTATTAGTATACATGCACGTCATACACCTGGATGTGGAATGGAAATGGAGTGCTTATCTTGGTCTGAAGTGGAATAAATCCTCTTGGAATGACGTGTCACCCATTTCCTGTTTTCAAGAAGGAGCGAGAAGGAACCGGGGAATGCCTTATGAAAAGCTTTCGTTATAGGCGACTACAATCTCCGGCTTTGATTTTATTTGATACATGTGACCATATCATCGTAAAGTATGTTTTTTCAATATAGTTTAACTTCTTCTGGCTGCAAGCCCGACGTCGGTACACTTATGACAACAGCCAGCTCAAGTGCAGGGCGCGAAATTCAAAATATATATTTTTTTAATATTTAACTTTCACACATTAACAAGTCCAATACAGCAAATGAAAGGTACACATCTTGTGAATCCAGCCAACATGTCAGATTTTTAAAATGTTTTACAGCGAAAACAGCACGTATATTTGTTAGCTCACCACCAAATATGAAAAAAGGACAGACATTTTTCACAGCACAGGTAGCATGCACAAAGCCAACCTAACTAACCAAGAACCAACACAATATAGCGTTATATTAGCTTACCACAATAGCCAGAGAGACAAGCCATTTCCCAGCAGTAAAAGTTAGTGATCGTAACAAACCAGTAAAAGATATATAATTTTTGACTAACCTTGATATTCTTTATCAGATGACAGTCCTATAACATCAGGTTATACATACACTTATGTTTTGTTCGAAAATGTGCATATTTATTATTTAGTGGCACCACAAATGTGAATTAATATTTACCAAACAATTTACCAAACAAAAAACACATTACAAAATTGCAACATTTCTGCAGACATGTCAGACCATAATAAATAATACATTTACTTTGTATAGTGCTTTTCATGACATTTAAAATATATAAAATAGTGATGTACAATAAAAACAACTTACATTAAAAATGAATCATAGGTAAACTAACAATATTGTAGACTTGATGCTAAATACAGATTTTTCAGCTTACACAGCAGTACATCGTATCCACTTAGTTATGTTAGGAAGTTTTCCATCTTTATGACCGGCCCTGGTAACTTCACCCCAACTTCTCTTCTCCCCAGAACACAGTAACTTAACAACATAAGTGTTTTTCTGACATTTTTGGGAAATTTAAGGGAAAAAAAGAATTCTGCCCTAGCAGAGCCCGAAGTCCCATGGGGACGTCCTCGAGGGCGTGGATGTTCTCCCCATCAAAGGCCAGCGGGATTTCACTCTCACAGTGAAATGGATTTCCCCATTGTCCCATGAAGATTCAGTTTGTATTTGTAACAGTATAACTTTAGACCGTCCCCACGGGCGCGAACCAGGGACCCATTGCACACATCAACCGCGGCCCTTTCAGAGAAAGGGGAAACACTACTTCTAGGTTTCAGAGCAAGTGACGTAACTGATTGAAACGCTGTTAGCGCGTACCCGCTAACTAGCTAGCCATTTCACATCCGTTACATATTGACTGCTATGTAGGTTGAATGTACACTTCAAATGCAGCTGTCCTACAACAGATCTGTACCTTCTTCTTGATCCCAATTGCATTGTGTCCATGTTCTGTCTTATAAGAATTTCAAAGGAAGAGAAAATGTGTCAAAGAATAGTCTTACAAGCATTAAAAAATGTATATATATTAAATAAACATAAATATTGAAAGATAAATAGCATCGACATACAATTGAATGCAAAATAGATACAATGTAATGTAATATAGAAGAACATATTGGAGAAAGCAATCGCCAATATAGTACTGCCATACAGTAACAGTACTGCCATACAGGCCTAATATCACATTTCAAGATATCTTTGTACACAAATTGTACAAATTCAATATTTTATCAGGCTGACTTGAAAGATTATACGCAACATTTTGATGCGTGGCAATACTGTGTGTGGATTCTGAAGGGCATTTATACAAAATAGGTAGTCTAGACACTGTATTAATACCATTATGCATTTGAATCCCATCTACAGCTACCATCTAAGATATTAATTTCCCTCCACAAGGGGGCGGACATGTAACGTTTCCAAAATGGGATAGTATTGTCCATGTAACGTTTCCAAAATGGGATAGTATTGTACATGTAACGTTTCCAAAATGGGATAGTATTGTCCATGTAACGTTTCCAAAATGGGATAGTATTGTCCTTGTAATGTTTCCAAAATGGGATAGTATTGTCCATGTAACGTTTCCAAAATGGGATAGTATTGTACATGTAACGTTTACAAAATGGGATAGTATTGTCCATGTAACGTTTCCAAAATGGGATAGTATTGTACATGTAACGTTATGCCCCTTGTGAGTTAATAGTATTGCATGCTGTAGCAGGCTATATAAAGAGGAAGACCTCCATTGACGAGTTCGTTGTAACATCTCGTCTAGACAGGTCACCGTCCTTAGTTAGTTAGTTAACGAAGCTAAGGTTGTTACTGCACATTGTGGTAGAAATTCTAACCAATCAGGAGAGACCTTGTCATTTCTTCAAACAATCAACCTTTATTTGATAAGAATTGCAATAATGTAGCTGGTCAGCCCTACACTCTGAGGTGGAAGGCCGAGAGCTCGATGACACAAGGAGTTCAGAAGCCTTATATAGTCAAACTATCTTGTGCATATAGAAAACACCTGATCTTGGTGTGTGTACGTGTGTGGAGAACGAGACACAGACTAACTGTGAATTGGTCATCTCGTTCTGTAGCAACAGCTAGTTATTCTAGTTTTCCAGTGAGGTGTCAAAACAACAGGAAGTCACTCTAGACACAGTTCCTCTGAAGTAGATCAACGGTTCCCTGAATTGGGGCAAGCAAGCGCCTTTGGCCTGTCTGTCTAGAAGGTGTGTCTGGAACTAGTCTAGAGATAAATCAGATCCAGCCTGAACTGTGTGATGTAGTAGAGAGTTGTAGTTTCTCTAGAAATAAATCAGACCCAGCCTGAACTGTGTGATGTAGTAGGGAGTTGTAGTTTCTCTAGAGATAAATCAGATCCAGCCTGAACTGTGTGATGTAGTAGGGAGTTGTAGTTTCTCTAGAGATAAATCAGATCCAGCCTGAACTGTGTGATGTAGTAGGGAGTTGTAGTTTCTCTAGAGATAAATCAGATCCAGCCTGAACTGTGTGATGTAGTAGGGAGTTGTAGTTTCTCATGAGATAAATCAGACCCAGCCTGAACTCTGTGATGTAGTAGGGAGTTGTAGTTTCTCATGAGATAAATCAGACCCAGCCTGAACTGTGTGATGTTGTAGTTTCTCATGAGATAAATCAGACCCAGTCTGAACTGTGTGATGTTGTAGTTTCTCTAGAGATAAATCAGACCCAGTCTGAACTGTGTGATGTTGTAGTTTCTCTAGAGATAAATCAGACCCAGTCTGAACTGTGTGATGTAGTAGGGAGTTGTAGTTTCTCTAGAGATAAATCAACTCCTGACCCCTCCTGTCTCAGCCTCCAGTATTTATGCTGCAGTAGTTTATGTGTCGGGGGGCTAGGGTCAGTTGGTTATATCTGGAGTACTTCTCCTGTCTTATCCAGTGTCCTGTGTGAATTTAAGTATGTTCTCTCTATTTCTCTCCTTCTCTCTTTCTTTCTCTCTCTCGGAGAACCTGAGCCCTAGGACCATACGTCAGGACTACCGGGCATGATGACTCCTTGCTGTCCCCAGTCCACCTGGCCTTGCTGCTGTTCCAGTTTCAACTGTTCTGCCTGCGGTTATGGAACCCCTACCTGTCCCAGACCTGCTGTTTTCAACTCTTAATGATCGGCTATGAAAAGCCAACTGACATTTATTCCTGATTATTATTTGACCATGCTTGTCACTTACGAACATTTTGAACATCTTGGCCATGTTCTGTTATAATCTCCACCCGGCACACCCAGAAGAGGACTGGCCACCCCTCATAGCCTGGTTCCTCTCTAGATTTCGGCCTTTCTAGGGAGTTTTTCCTAGCCACCGTGCTTCTTCACCTGCATTGCTTGCTGTTTGGGGTTTTAGGCTGGGTTTCTGTACAGCACTTCGAGATATTAGCTGATGTACGAAGGGCTATATAAAATAAACTTGATTTGATCAGATCCAGACTGAACTGTGTGATGTAGTAGAGTTGTAGTTTCCAACAGGACAATATTCTACATAGTTTAGCGCATAAAACGTAATTATCTACAATGACCATAAGAATGCACAATGGTCAATCCTACCTGGGATTCTTGGGACATCCCTACCCTAAACCCTAACCCCTACCTTTAACCATTTTAAATGTCAACTTCAACGTCCCAAGGATGTATCTCTACCTGACAATACATGATCTAAGTGATTGATAGTTGGTATTCAGCAGTCATAAAGACTTATTTACTTTAATGAACTACTATAATAGTGATTTTGTCAGACAGCAGCTCTACACTTTATTGACTGACTGATCCATTCATCCTTCCATCCCTCAGCCTTCCTCTCCTCTGAAGACCCAGTGAGGGTGGAGCTCAGTCAGAGAGCTGTTGAGGGACTGGTTAGGAAGAACACTTCTACAGCCAGAGAGGTGAGAGGTCACACATGGTTTAGATAGTAAATATTTATGTCCCCTTAGTGGTTCATCACGTAAGCAAAAGGGAATATGTTCCATCATCTATGTTTATTTACATTAGTGCAAATTGTCCACTGATGTTGGTGTAATTTGTCACCCCTTTTGGCTGTATGAAAGTGAATTTCCCCTCAGGCACACACATTTTTTCTTTGTTATTAGCCGAGCCACTGCCTGTTCAGTCTGCTATCATCCAGAAGGCGAGGTCAGTACAGGTGCATCAAAGCTGGGACCGAGAGACAGAAGCTGTTTTTCCATCACTAACACAGAGAGGCTGCTGCCTACATACACAAACTTGAAATCATTGGCCACTTCAAGGAATGGAACACTAGTCACTTTAATAATGTTTACATATCTGGCATTACTCATCTCATATGTATATACTGTATTCTATCCTATTCTACTGTATCTTAGTCTAGTATTACTCATCTCATATGTATATACTGTATTCTATCCTATTCTACTGTATCTTAGTCTATGTATTATTCATCTCATATGTATATACTGTATTCTATCCTATTCTACTGTATCTTAGTCTATGTATTACTCATCTCATATGTATATACTGTATTCTATCCTATTCTACTGTATCTTAGTCTATGTATTACTCATCTCATATGTATATACTGTATTCTATTCATTAACAAATACTAAGAGGGACCAAGAGTTTGTTGATTGGTCAGTCACTGGGTTCATTTGTTGAAATCAAATCAAGCTTTATTTATACAGCACATTTCAGACATGGATGCAACACAATGGCTTCACAGGAAAAAACGAATAAAAAAGAAATAAACAGAAATATTTAGTACACAACAAACAGAAGACTAACAACTGAAAGACTAATGAGCACCCTAAGGAAATGCCATTGACTAAAATATTAATTGATGCAATATCCATCCCAAAATTCAATTTTTTTTTTAGGAGGGGCTCTGAAAGTCACCATGGGGGTGTCCATTGAAAGTTGACTAGTAACAACAACTGGGACCGAAAAGACACCCACCAGAAGACCCACTAAATCTGCCGAAGAAGAGGAAAACAAAATAAAAACCCACAATAAACTTAAAGACAGGAAGCAAACCAAAAAAGTGGAGTAACTAAAGGTGTTGACTCTCCACATCTATCAAGACAACTGGAGCACTGGGCCAGACACTCTTAAATAGAACCTGGACCAGCTCAGGTGAAACACCTTCCCACTAACGAGATGGACAAGCCAGCACAGGTGTAACACATACTGACTAACGAGATAACACCAATCAATGCGCCCTACGTGCTAACGAGCTATACATGCTAACGAACAACCTCAAAACATAAATGGAAAAACCAAAGACTAACACCTTAAGAGAATGCTCACCACCAACAGAAAACAACTTCCATTTCACATTAGAATCAACTACAATGCTTCACCTTCACCAATATAAACATGGTGTCTAACAACAATTAAAAACAATATTTATTTTTCCCACAAAGAAACCTAAAACTCACGAGCTTCTAGAACTCTCGTCCCCTTGAAACGATCCCAAACAAAACTCATCTCCAATACGGAAAAACAGTCAAAATAAATTGTGATCCATGGCAACGCAGTGGCTAAACGCAAAACATTTTGACTGACCAGGTTGTTCTCACCACAGACATGTCTGATTTCAAGAGGAAACTCCTGCAATATCCGTAGTAACTTTCCACCTCACTGCGGAGCTTCTCTCTCTTTTCAGGGTTCACTAGATAGGCATGTTGTTGGATCGGGGCCCAGTCCCCAATGTCATGCTCTAGTACATTTGGTTTGGCACATCTGAGAATTAACCTTGATATTCTAAAAGCACAATGTCAATATAATTGTTAGTTGGTTGCATAAATAATTACCATTACCAAATGTTACATGAAATGTAAATATTAAATATTTGGTTGCATAGTTGCTAGGTGGGATAGCCCAATGTCAAAACACAGTTTTAACGTGTCCAAATCAATAACCAATATGCAGAAACAGTTTGGGATAAATTGAAAACCTAACATGTGGTATATACACAAACATCGGCCACAATAATAATATTTTTTAAACAAGCTCCTTATAAACTGCACAAGCACCAAAAACACTGTTGTTTTGACAAGTAGCAATAAATCACTGATATCGATTAGGGGGGAAATCAGGTTGTACGTGCTGTTGAAACTAACACAACTAAAAAAACACATGGAAATGGGAGATATCTTTCACCTCACTGGTTAGAGGACAACCTGCAGAAAACAGTCAGCTACATTTGAGTGATGCATTTAAATTTAGGGGTCGCTAAACAAAGGAACACAACACTTATTTGTCATCACTCATCGATATCATGTCAAAATTATTTGTGTGACAGAAGGGAGATGAGGTTACGCGTCCTGTTAAAACTAACAGCTCAAAAAACACACAGAATGTGGGAATAATGTGTACATCCCTGATTAGAGGACAATTTGTAGAAAATAGATTGCTACAGTTTGAAGTGTTGCATTTCGATTCAAGTGGGTCATCAACATGGTAAGTGTAACACAGCTCTTTTTGTGTTAGTCACTTTTTGTTAAATCACATAAATAGTACTCTTCCATTTCAGAGCCTGGATTTTCCCCCTGAGGCTAATATCCATATCATGTTGAAATCAATAGAACAGGGGACAAACATTTAGGGTTCTACATTGTGACATCATTTAAATACTCCTACTACAATGTTAAAACATTCTACATTGTGACATCATTAAAATACTCCTACTACAATGTTAAAACATTCTACATTGTGACATTAATTCATTGATATCATCAAACAACTCCATGTATTTTCTGATGTTTAATCAGAGATCTTTTATCAGTGTATCTCTTCCCACATTGATCACAGCACGGATTCTCTCCTGTGTGTGTTCTCTGGTGTACAGTTAGATAGCTTGATGTAGTAAAACTCTTCCCACATTGATCACAACTATAAGGTTTCTCTCCTGTGTGTATTCTCTGGTGTATAGTTAGATAGCTAGATCTAGTAAAACTCTTCCCACATTGACCACAGCCATAAGATTTCTCTCCTGTGTGTGTTCTCTGGTGTACAACAAGACGGCTAGGTCTAGTAAAAATCTTCCCACATTCATCACAGCTATACGATTTCTTTCCTGTGTGTCTTCTCTGGTGTAATATTAGGTTGAATACCAGAGGAAAACTCTTCCCACATTCATCACAGCTATACGATTTCTTTCCTGTGTGTGTTCTCTGGTGTAATATCAGGCCCCTTAGCTGAGTACAACTCTTCCCACATTGAGTACAGCTATAATATTTCTGTAATCCTGTGTGGATTATCTGATGAATTTTAATGCCTGCTGAGGAGGTGAATCTCTTCCCACAATCAGAGCAGCAGTGAGTTCTCTTCCTTGTGGATCTCCGCAGATGTTTCTTGAGGTGTTCTGATGTGGAGAAACTCTTCTCTGCCCTGTCAGCATCATTAGGTTGTTGAGGCCCAACAGAGGATCCACAATAGTCCCGTCTCTCTCCTGTGTAAACAACAAAGTCAGACAGATGTTTAAAGGCCCACAACAGCAGAAATCCACTGTAAAAGTGATGCCAACAGCATAGCCATGATGTTGTACAATAATTGACACCTGTAATGAATGTAATGATTATTTGACATTTGTCTTAAAATGAGCAAGAATAGTCATATTTGCCTTGTTTTCACATTAGTAGTAACATCTAAGATTGTAGACTAGAAATAAGTTATTCATGTTGTTGAAACTCTAAGCAGTGTGCCAGATGACTTTTGGTCTCCAATATAAGCCCCTTTCTGTGTTTAATAAAATTGCGGCATGAGGGCGATGCACACACAATTTGATTGCAGAAACACCTCCCTGCTAATGAGGAAACCACTAGTTATGGATGTAGTATATCTGCTAATGAGGAAACCACTAGTTATGGATGTAGTATATCTGGTAATGAGGAAACCACTAGTTATGGATGTAGTATATCTGGTAATGAGGAAACCACTAGTTATGGATGTAGTATATCTGGTAATGAGGAAACCACTAGTTATGGATGTAGTATATCTGGTAATGAGGAAACCGCTAGTTATGGATGTAGTATATCTGCCTGGAGCAAAAATGGTGAGCAAAGATTTTAGTTTTTCACAATGTATTCTGAATGTGAATGGGGAAAAACTCATGGGAGTAGCCTCCATGTCCAGGTTGCTTATGAGTGCATTTCACACTACTTTGGATTATAATTGTAAGGCTCGTTTGAATGTCCTGCTTAATATAATGTTTGTGTCATCATCGCAAATCAACCACTTTATATTTAAAAAACACTTCAACCAGTAAAATGCTCTTTGTCTAGCTTTTCTATCAACCAGACAATGAGGGTTAGTACACTGTTTGCCAAATTGGCCCATAACTTCACCTAACAACAACTATACCTGTAATGAACGAAGAAGCACTTTGGTTGTTATTGCATGACACACATAGTGTACTCTAGACCCATAACAACAACATAGACCTACTGTAGGACCCATAACTTCACCAAATAACATAGACCTACTGTAGGACCCATTACTTCACCTAACAACAACATTGACCTACTGTAGGACCCAAAACAATAACAGACCTACTGTAGAACCCATAACTTCACCTAACAACAAATATAGGAAAATAGCTCTGTGTGTTGTACAATAGCCTACCCATCAAGGAACAGTTCTCTACACATTATGAGCTAAGTATCTCTGTGTCCAAACAGACTAACGAGACCCTACTGTAAATCAAGCAGACAATAACATTATAAACATCAATTTGTTAGGGATGTTGGATCCAACATGGAGCACGGCATAACTGTCTTTACCAGAGTAATGAATGAAGAAGCACTTTGGTTGTTGTTGCATGTCGTGATGTTTGTCATTTGACTGTCATTCAGAAAATGATTTCCTGGATCGGCTGATGATAGTTGAACATGTGACTGTAACTAAACAGCTACAGTATTAAGAATTATGTGTAATTATTGAAGAACCACATTAATGACAGTATCCATTTGGGTGTTGTCAATAAAGTTAAGGGGACTCTCAGAACCATTGGATTTAGCATACTCTGAAATTGTTTAGGATTTCTGTGCCCATGAAAACTGTTTTCCCAGCGTAATATAAGGAAACTAAATGTTACGTAGGTAGAGTGCATTTCAGAGATCTGAATACAAAAAACTGTCCTAACAGGACAATAACCTAAACCACAAGGCCAAATCTACACTGGAGGAGGAAACCAAGATGACATTGAATGTTCCTGAGTGGCCTAGTTACAGTTTGGACTTAAATCATCTTGAAAGTCTATGGAAAGACTTGAAAATGGCTTTCTAGCAATGATCAACAACCAACTTGACAGAACAGGAAGGATTTAAAAAAGAATAATGAATATTCACATGAAGATCTGTCTCCTATTGGATGACATCACGACTTCCCATCAAGCCCTTGAAGGCCTTACTATGACATCACTCACTCCTTCTAGTTTGCAGTTGTCTAAAAAAACACTATTTTGCTCAAAACATTTATTTGTTTCCCTTTAGTGTGTTTATACTTTACTGTATTTATATATCACTTTCAACAGGAAACGTTTTTTTTTATTTTTTTAATCACTGGAGGATGTCATGAACAATTCATACATTTTCTTTCTCACCTTTATTTAACCAGCTGAGAACAAGCTCTCATTAACAAATGCAACCTGGCCAAGATAAAGCACAGCAGTGCCACAAAAACAACAGAGTTGGGATAAACAAAAGTACAATAACACAATAGAAACATCTATATACAGTGTGTGCAAATGGAGTACAGAGGCAATAAAGACAATAAGGCAATAAATAGGCCGTAGTAGCAAAGTAATTATAATTTAGCATATTAACACTGGAGTGATAGATGTGCAGATGATGATGTGCAAGTAGAATATATGTGACTGTAACATATATAACATATATAATATATAAATACTGGTGTGAGCAAAAAAAGTTAATAAAAACATGGGGATGAGGTCAGCATTGGATGGGCTACTTACAGATGGGCTGTGTACAGCTGCAGCGATCGGTAAGCTACTCAGATAGTTGATGCTTAAAGCTAGTGAGGGAGATATAAGTCTCCAACTTCAGCGATTTTTGCAATTCGTTCCAGTCATTGGCAGCAGAGAACTGGAAGGGAAGGCGGCCAAAGTAGGTGTTGGCTTTGGGGATGACCAGTGAGATATACTTCCTGGAGCATACTTCTCTGCTGCCAATGACTGGAACGAACTACAAAAATCTCTGAAACTGGAAACACTTTTCTCCCCCACTAGCTTTAAGCACCAGCTGTCAGAGGAGCTCACAGATTACTGCACCTGTACATAGCCCATCTTTAATTTAGCCCAAACAACTACCTCTTCCCCTACTGTATTTATTTATTATTTTGCTCCTTTGCACCCCAGTATTTCTACTTTGCACATTCTTCCACTGCAAATCTACCATTCCAGTGTTTTACTTGCTATATTGTATTTACTTTGCCACCATGGCCTTTTTTTGCATTTACCTCCCTTATCTCACCTCATTTGCTCACATTGTATATAGACTTATTTTTCTACTGTATTATTGACTGTATGTTTGTTTTGCTCCATGTGTAACTCTGTGTTTTATGTGTCGAACTACTTTGCTTTATCTTGGCCAGGTCGCAGTTGTAAATGAGAACTTGTTCTCAACTTGCCTACCTGGTTAAATAAAGGTGAAATAAATAAATAAAATAGATCAGCAACGGTGGCTTGCAAACAGTGGATAGTAAGTAGCCCACCTTTGGAATAACTATGTATAGTTATAACTGTAGTATCCAGTATAACTGTAGTATCCTGTATAACTGTAGTATCCTGTATAACTGTAGTATCCTGTATAACTATGTATAGTTATAACTGTAGTATCCTGTATAACTGTAGTATCCTGTATAACTGTAGTATCCTGTATAAATGTAGTATCCTGTATAACTATGTATAGTTATAACTGTAGTATCCAGTATAGTCTGGGAGGAGGTGAAACCACTCAGGCTTATTTGATGTGATCTAATGTTTTGATCATCTAGTTTTCCTTACAAGCATTCAGTCACCAAAGGGGGTTCGGTCATTCCTTTGTTTATATACTGTCTCATTGACAAAAATATTTTGGATTGTTTACATCATTCCTTTGTCTCGACATACACAGTAAACGTGCTGAGGTTCTAATGTTGCCAAGGAGACACATTTTATTATTTATTAACAGTTTGGAGGGTTGGGGGTCTGACATCCAGGAGACACATTTTATTATTTATTTACAGTTTGGAGGGTTGGGGGTCTGACATCCAGGCGACACATTTTATTATTTATTTACAGTTTGGAGGGTTGGGGGTCTGACATCCAGGCGACACATTTTAGTTCTAATGGTGCCGTTCTGTTATTCTTTTCAGCTTCTTTTTCCAAGCATCTTACATTACTCTGAGACTAGTTATCCTGGGATTGTACATTACTCTGAGACTAGTTATGCTGGGATCTTACATTACTCTGAGACTAGTTATACTGGGATCTTACATTACTCTGAGACTAGTTATCCTGGGATCTTACATTACTCTGAGACTAGTTATCCTGGGATCTTACATTACTCTGAGACTAGTTATCCTGGGTTCTTACATTACTCTGAGACTAGTTATCCTGGGATCTTACATTACTCTGAGACTAGTTATCCTGAGATCTTACATTACTCTGAGACTAGTTATCCTGGGGAATAGTTTCAATACATTTGCAAAAAACCTAAACCTGTTGTTGCTTTGGCATTATGGGGTATTGTGATGTCATTATGAGGTATTGTGATACATTTTAGAATAAAGGGATGCACCGATATCACATTTTTGGCTAATACCGATATCTAATATTTTCCTTGCCCCAAAAAACGATACCGATAACCGGTATTTAAAATTTTAGAGGCCTTTTAAGCATTCTAGTACAGCACTCTAATAGTTAACACACACACGGACGCAGCGGTCTAAGCCACTGCATCTCAGTGCAAGAGGTGTCACTACAGTCCCTGGTTCCAATCCAGGCTGTATCACATCTGGCCGTAATTGGGAGTCCCACAGTAGTTGTCTGCTATTGGTGTAGAGAGGACGACAAAGGAGAGGGATCCCACATGTGGATAGGAAGACACAAATTATCATTATTACTAGAAAATATTCATTTAAAATCCAGGAATTTTACAACTTTAGCTCTCTAGGTCAAGCCAGTAGGTTACAGTAGGTTGTAACGCTCTAGGTCATGCCAGTAGGTTACAGTAAGTTTAATCTCTCTAGGTCATGCCAGTAGGTTACAGTAGGTTGTATCTCTCTAGGTCATGCCAGTAGGTTACACTAGGTTGTATCTCTCTAGGTCATGCCAGTAGGCTACAGTAGGTTGTATCTCTCTAGGTCACGCCAGTAGGCTACAGTAGGTTGTAACTCTCTAGGTCATGCCAGTAGGTTACAGTAGGTTGTATCTCTCTAAGTCATGCCAGTAGGCTACAGTAGGTTGTATCTCTCTAGGTCAAGCCAGTAGGTTACAGTAGGTTGTATCTCTCTAGGTCATGCCAGTAGGCTACAGTAGATTGTAACTCTCTAGGTCATGCCAGTAGGTTACAGTAGGTTGTATCTCTCTAAGTCATGCCAGTAGGTTACAGTAGGTTGTAACTCTCTAGGTCATGCCAGTAGGTTACAGTAGGTTGTATCTCTCTAGGTCATGCTAGTAGGTTACAGTAGGTTGTATCTCTCTAGTTCCTGCCAGTAGGCTACAGTAGGTTGTAACTCTCTAGGTCATGCTAGTAGGCTACAGTAGGTTGTATCTCTCTAGGTCATGCCAGTAGCTTACAGTAGGTTGTATCTCTCTAAGTCATGCCAGTAGGTTACAGTAGGTTGTAACTCTCTAGGTCATGCCAGTAGGTTACAGTAGGTTGTATCTCTCTAGGTCATGCCAGTAGGTTACAGTAGGTTGTATCTCTCTAGTTCCTGCCAGTAGGCTACAGTAGGTTGTAACTCTCTAGGTCATGCTAGTAGGCTACAGTAGGTTGTATCTCTCTAGGTCATGCCAGTAGGTTACAGTAGGTTGTATCTCTCTAGGTCATGCCAGTAGGTTACAGTAGGTTGTATCTCTCTAGGTCATGCCAGTAGGTTACAGTAGGTTGTAACTCTCTAGGTCATGCCAGTAGGTTACAGTAGGTTGTAACTCTCTAGGTCATGCCAGTAGGTTACAGTAGGTTGTATCTCTCTAGGTCATGCCAGTAGGTTACAGTAGGTTGTATCTCTCTAGGTCATGCCAGTAGACTACAGTAGGTTGTAACTCTCTAGGTCATGCCAGTAGGTTACAGTAGGTTGTATCTCTATAGGTCATGCCAGTAGGTTACAGTAGGTTGTATCTCTCTAGGTCATGCCAGTAGGTTACAGTAGGTTGTATCTCTCTAGGTCACGCCAGTAGGCTACAGTAGGTTGTAACACTCTAGGTCATGCCAGTTGGTTACAGTAGGTTGTAACTCTCTAGGTCATGCCAGTAGGTTACAGTAGGTTGTAACTCTCTAGGTCATGCCAGTAGGTTACAGTAGGTTGTAACTCTCTAGGTCATGCCAGTTGGTTACAGTAGGTTGTAACTCTCGAGGTCATGCCAGTAGGTTACAGTAGGTTGTAACTCTCTAGGTCATGCCAGTAGGTTACAGCAGGCTACAGTAGGTTGTAACTCTCTAGGTCATGCCAGTAGGCTACAGTAGTTTGTAACTCTCTAGGTCATGCCAGTAGGTTTCAGTAGGTTGTAACTCTCTAGGTCATGCCAGTAGGTTACAGTAGGTTGTAACTCTCTAGGTCATGCCAGTAGGTTACAGCAGGCTACAGTAGGTTGTAACTCTCTAGGTCATGCCAGTAGGCTACAGTAGTTTGTAACTCTCTAGGTCATGCCAGTAGGTTTCAGTAGGTTGTAACTCTCTAGGTCATGCCAGTAGGTTTCAGTAGGTTGTAACTCTCTAGGTCATGCCAGTAGGTTACAGTAGGTTGTAACTCTCTAGGTCATGCCAGTAGGTTACAGCAGGCTACAGTAGGTTGTAACTCTCTAGGTCATGCCAGTAGGCTACAGTAGTTTGTAACTCTCTAGGTCATGCCAGTAGGTTACAGTAGGTTGTATCTCTCTAGGTCATGCCAGTAGGTTACAGTAGGTTGTATCTCTCTAGGTCAGGCCAGTAGGTTACAGTAGGTTGTATCTCTCTAGGTCATGCCAGTAGGCTACAGTAGTTTGTAACTCTCTAGGTCATGCCAGTAGGTTTCAGTAGGTTGTAACTCTCTAGGTCATGCCAGTAGGCTACAGTAGGTTGTATCTCTCTAGGTCATGCCAGTATGTTGTAACTCTCTAGGTCATGCCAGTAGGTTACAGTAGGTTGTATCTCTCTAGGTCATGCCAGTAGGCTACAGTAGGTTGTATCTCTCTAGGTCATGCCAGTAGGTTACAGTAGGTTGTAACGCTCTAGGTCATGCCAGTAGGTTACAGTAGGTTGTATCTCTCTAGGTCATGCCAGTAGGTTACAGTAGGTTGTATCTCTCTAGGTCATGCCAGTAGGCTACAGTAGGTTGTATCTCTCTAGGTCATGCCAGTAGACTACAGTAGGTTGTAACTCTCTAGGTCATGCCAGTAGACTACAGTAGGTTGTATCTCTCTAGGTCATGCCAGTAGGCTACAGTAGGTTGTATCTCTCTAGGTCATGCCAGTAGGTTACAGTAGGTTGTAACTCTCTAGGTCATGCCAGTAGGCTACAGTAGGTTGTATCTCTCTAGGTCATGCCAGTAGGTTACAGTAGGTTGTAACTCTCTAGGTCAAGCCAGTAGGTTACAGTAGGTTGTATCCAAGTGGAAAAAATTATCAACCCAATGTGGAAAGTGTCGAATTTGGTCAACAACAAAATTAATGGCTTATTTGCTACGTGAGGTTTACTTG
Source organism: Salvelinus namaycush (assembly GCF_016432855.1). Classification (NCBI taxonomy): domain Eukaryota; kingdom Metazoa; phylum Chordata; class Actinopteri; order Salmoniformes; family Salmonidae; genus Salvelinus; species Salvelinus namaycush. The sequence goes on from NW_024061442.1 coordinate 426,822, forward strand.
ATCCAACAGAAGTTTCGTAATACTTAAGTTGTTATGTGGACACGTGACATACCGACAACTTTGATAAAAACACTATAGGATTTGTCTACAGATCGCTATGCATGTTCATGCTAGTGTAACGGATGTGAAATGGCTAGCTAGTTAGCGAGTACGCGCTACTAGCGTTTCAATCAGTTACGTCACTTGCTCTGAGACCTGAAGTAGGGTTGCACCTTGCTCTGCAAGGGCCGTGGCCTTTGTGGAGCGATGGGTAGCGATGCTTCGTGGGCGATCGTTGTTGATGTGTGCAGAGGGTCCCTGGTTCGCGCCCGTGTCGGGGCGAGGGGACGGTTTAAAGTTATACTGTTACACTAGTAGCTTAGCATCTCTCTCCATTGAATACAGGCGGTTGACGTCAACAACCCTCATAGAATATAAACAATAGATTACAATAATAAGATGAATCCACCAATCCAAAGAAAGGATAGGCGGGAGCTAGACAACCCACAGTGCCGCTTTGTGGACATCGACTCGCCTTGTTAGGGCGGAGAGACATCTTGTCAGTATATCCATAATCTTTGGTGTAGCCAACCCAACTCTCACATGGCACTATTGGGGGGCACGGTGTGTAGTAAAACATCACTACATGAAAATCACTACATGCCGTGCCCCCCAGTCTGCGGTCAGCAGATAGACCCTTCTCAAATATATATGTTAAGTCACTTTTGGAAACGGAACGGAGAAAACAAGGGGTAGCTTGCTCTCTACGTCGTCTGATTCTAGACATATCAGTCATCATCCTGGGCCCTCCGTTGAAGACGTATTGACGAGCCAACTCCGAATATCCAAAGTTAAACACATTTAAGGCGGTACTTACTGGTGTTACTCAGATCTCCTATCTCCTCCTCTTCATCTTTCAGTGTGACAGTAATCTCCCCTTCCTTCTTCACTCCAAAAACTGCATCCTCTTCTTTCACAGTAACATCCTCCTCCTCTTTCACTCTGAACGCGTCTTCCTCTTCTTTCACTGTGACGTCTTTCTCTTCTTCTTTCACTGTAACAGCCTCACCCTCTACTTCTTGTTTTACTGTGACATCCTCTTCTTCCTTCTCCTCTTTAACGACAATGTTCAGCTCCAGAGCTTCTTTCTCCGTCCAGCAGACCTCCTCTTCTTTAACAAGAGGGGAGAAGCTTACTGACCTCATGTTCAGGGATGTTAGCTAGCTAGCTATCATTAGCGACTAGGCTAGTGCTAAATTAACCAGTCAGCTACTATAGCTGACTAATACAAAATAACGTACTATTAAATTAAATAGGTTAACAAGTAGATATGACCTAAGTGTGTCGAAAACACAGTAGGTAATATACACCGAAAGCGTATAAATAGGTTGAATCTTTCGGCTATGTTGGCTAGCAAGCTACCGAGGTGGTTGACGAGCTGTTTATGAAGAACCGTCCACTAGATTATACGTCACGCTGGCAGCGTCGCCTGAAAGACGCACATCGCCGTCTGCTGACTGGAGGGGAAACGCAGTTGAGAGAAATATTTTATTTTCAGACAAAGATTATTGTAAATGGATTTAATTAAATAATACCATTATATTGAGACATAGAAAGACAGGAATGTGTTGATTGATTATTGCGAATAAAAATCGTTACTATATTTAAGGCAGTTTCATTAAGTCAAACTAAATCGAAATAATTAGCCAGCTACTGTAGGTCTATACTGCTCCTACATGGTGTAACAACACATCATGTAGATGTATATAATGAACAGACTAGGTCTATACTGCTCCTACATGGTGTAACAATATATCATGTAGATGCATATAATGAACAGACTAGGTCTATACTGCTCCTACATGGTGTAACAATACATCATGTAGATGTATATAATGAACAGACTAGGTCTATACTGCAGGTGTATACTGCTCCTACGTGGTGTAACAATACATAATGTAGATGCATATAATGAACAGACTAGGTCTATACTGCTCCTACATGGTGTAACAATACATCATGTAGATGTATATAATGAACAGACTAGGTCTATACTGCTCCTACATGGTGTAACAATACATCATGTAGATGTATATAATGAACAGACTAGGTCTATACTGCTCCTACATGGTGTAACAATACATCATGTAGATGTATATAATGAACAGACTAGGTCTATACTGCTCCTACATGGTGTAACAATACATCATGTAGATGTATATAATGAACAGACTAGGTCCATACTGCTCCTACATGGTGTAACAACACATCATATAGATGTATATAATGAACAGACTATGTCTATACTGCTCCTACATGGTGTAACAATACATCATGTAGATGTATTAAATGAACAGACTAGGTCTATACTGCTCCTACATGGTGTAACAATACATCATGTAGATGTATATAATGAACAGACTAGGTCTATACTGCTCCTACATGGTGTAACAATACATCATGTAGATGTATATAATGAACAGACTAGGTCCATACTGCTCCTACATGGTGTAACAATACATCATGTAGATGTATACAATGAACAGATGTATATAATGAACAGACTAGGTCTATACTGCTCCTACATGGTGTAACAATACATCATGTAGATGTATATAATGAACAGACTAGGTCTATACTGCTCCTGGATGTAGATGTACACTACCATTGAAAAGTTGGGGTCACTTAGAAATGTAGAAATGTTTTTGAAAGAAAATCACATTTTTTAATTTATCATTTTTAAAAACCTGTTTTTGATGTCATTATGGGGTATTGTGATGTCATTATGGGGTATTGTGTGTAGATTGAAAAAATGATTTAATCCATTTTAGAATAAGGCACTGTAACAAAATGTGGAAAAAGTGAAGGGGTCTGAATGCTTTCCGAATGCATTGTATATATAGGGGCAGTACTTAGTGACATCACTTCATGAAACAGGAGGTACAAATATATAACATAGTTTCACAGTATCAACATTCAATGTATTAAAATATATGACCAAGCTGGAAGTGGAAACGCCAGCCCAGCCACAATCCTAGAGGTTCACTGATGATCAACCTCCTCCTTCACATCTGACTCCTGATGATCAACCTCCTCCTTCATATCTGACTCCTGATGATCAACCTCCTCCTTCACATCTGACTCCTGATGATCAACCTCCTCCTTCACATCTGACTCTTGATGATCAACCTCCTCCTTCACATCTGACTCCTGATGATCAACCTCCTCCTTCACATCTGACTCCTGATGATCAACCTCCTCCTTCACATCTGACTCCTGATGATCAACCTCCTCCTTCACATCTGACTCCTGATGATCAACCTCCTCCTTCACATCTGACTCCTGATGATCAACCTCCTCCTTCACATCTGACTCCTGATGATCAACCTCCTCCTTCACATCTGACTCCTGATGATCAACCTCCTCCTTCACATCTGACTCCTGATGATCAACCTCCTCCTTCACATCTGACTCCAGTGATCAATCCAGAGCGTCTTCTTTTTTGGGGGAATCCTGATGGACGACTTCATCGAATAGGACGTCATCACCACCACCGCCCACAAGTTAATTGTCATTCAGGTTATTAATGGGAAGAGCATTAAATGATAGTCAGGGATAAACCCCATTAAAAAAACTCAGTTGATCTTAAACTGCGGAAACACTTTTGTAAGTCTTTAACTGCATCAAAGTCTGTGGCCTGTGATGTTGGGACAAATGATAGTCCCTTATTATACAAGAGACAAAATCCTCAAATTCTACAGCACAACGGCAGAGTCATGTCTTCAGTGTAAAACTAACAATGACTCAATAATCCTTCTGGGAATGTTATGATGTCATAAAGTTATGGGCGGAGTTAGAAAGTTGGCTGTCAGAAGTACAGTTATACAATGTAAAATTACTTTTAATCTGTCTGTCTGTATATTTCAAAACATGGCATTTGAGGGTGCAGTGAGATACCCCAGAGTTGGACGATACTTTTCTCATCAATCATCTTAAATATTATACTTAATTAAAACCTGGAAATCAACCAATCCTCTGTTGTTAATTCAATAGAAAGGTCAAATGCTTTATGATCTAAAAGTTGAAAGTGACGGAGAGAAATAAAATGGTGCTGATGCGGGCGCTGGAGACTGACAGAGAATGGAGATGGTGGTGTGTTCTAGTGGGTCAGGTGTGATGTAGTTAATGGAGATGGAGGTGTGTTCTAGTGGGTCTGGGCAGGTGTGATGTAGTTAATGGAGATGGAGGTGTGTTCTAGTGGGTCTGGACAGGTGTGATGTAGTTAATGAAGATGGAGGTGTGTTCTAGTGGGTCTGGACAGGTGTGATGTAGTTAATGAAGATGGAGGTGTGTTCTAGTGGGTCTGGACAGGTGTGATGTAGTTAATGAAGATGGAGGGGTGTTCTAGTGGGTCTGGACAGGTGTGATGTAGTTAATGGAGATGGAGGGGTGTTCTAGTGGGTCTGGACAGGTGTGATGTAGTTAATGGAGATAGAGGTGTGTTCTAGTGGCTCTGGGCAGGTGTGATGTAGTTAATGTTTCTATGATGTTGTTTGTATGTGTATGTTTTGTATTGTTCAGAAAATATCAAATAAAATATTAAAACATTTCCAATGCAAAGTAACACCTCACTGTTCTATTTTTGGAGTTATTACATTAAACCAATCAGAATTTAGAAGAATGCCAAAGTCAGGTGTGAAGTAATATGGAGGACCAGCCTATTCCCTATGATGTTAACTACAACAGAAATAACTTCATATGTATAACTTTAATAAACCAATAATTTGCACTCATGACTTGTGTGATTAAAGTAAACCACAGTTTTGTAAATACATAATGCCATCTAACCAAATATCAAAGAATGTTAGCTATATGCAGTTATCTTAGCCAGCCAGCTAACATTAGCTATATGCTGTTATCTTAGCCAACCAGCTAACGTTAGCTATTTAGCCAACTAGTTATTAGCCTAACCAGCGTAGCCAACCAGCACGGTTATGGTCAGCGAGACTAACTACCGGAGAAAAAGTTACAAAACTCCCGTAGTCTAATTCACAGAAAACATGCTGAAAAGTAGTGATGGGGAAACAAAGCTTCCTGAAGCATTGATGCTTTACAGCCAATTGTATAAAAAATAGGTTCATTACACAAGGCTTTGAGCGACACAGAATTTAGAACAGCCACATTTTATAGATGAAGTCACACGTCGTAGCAGCGTAACCATTATTTCATATATTAAACCACTGGCCGTGTTCGAGAGCATCAAATCCATGCTGCGTTGTGGGTAAACGGTGACTGGCTTACTGATTTATAAATAATAATGAGTAGTTATTTATGATGCAAGGTGATTTGTAAATTAGTCAGTCAGCAGCCACCTGCACTGTCGGCTGCAATGTCGAACGAGCCCAATACCAAACCAATCAGGTGTTCCACGAAATTATTCTTCAGACGTCATTGATCACGTGCTGCTGATAAAGTGACACTCCTTTGAATTATACCGCTTAGCGACTTCAGTACATGCCTCATAGCTCCAGTCTCAAACTTAACCTCGTTCCTGTTGAAGAAGAGGCGGTCTGCTGGATGGAGAAAGAAGCTCTCGTGAAAGAGGGAGAGGAGGAAGAGGGGGCTGTTATACAAAAACAAGTAGAAGGTGAGGCTGTTACCGTGAAAGAAGAAGAGAAAGACGTTACAGAGGAAGAGGAGGACGACGACGTTTCAGTGAAAGAAGAGGAGGGTGAGATGACTGTCACATCGAAAAATGAAGAGGACGAAACTGGATATCTGGTCCCGGTTTCCCAAACGCATCTTCAGGCATCCGGTTCTAAAGATGAACTTAGCAATAAGATGGTTTTGAGAAACCGATCCCTGAGTAACACTCGTAAGTACTGTCTTAAATACAGAAGCACAAACTTTGCTGTTGTTGAACTGATGTGTGGTGTTAAAGGGGAAATGTGCAATTGCTACATCCATATTGTGACTTAAATTATTTATTTATAGGCATTGATTCTTGAAGAATATAACACATGCTTCATGAGCTTAGTTCAACTGTTGTACCCCATCAGAACCCAAAATAAGCTTTTTTACTCCAATGTTTATAAACAATGTAAATCAACACTGTATAGCCTCAACATGGTTAAAACTATAATGTTGATATCATGGATGGTCAGTCCTTGCATCCATAGGTCTGTCTATGAATTAGAGACTAGTTACATTTCTCCAGCCCCATCCATCATCTTATTACCAAAACAGTGGTGGAATTATAGCTTTGTTATTGGTTGGACTGCAGATTGGTTGATTGATTGTTGTGTGGCTTTTTTAAAGGGGCAACCTAGTTTTAAACAAACAAAATGGCTGCCCAGAGTCCTGAGCTGTGTTAGAATACTCATACTAACTGCACTATTTGTGATGTTAATAGAGTATATAGTCTGCTTATTGGTCATAGTATGATGTAGTTAGTATGCCAAAAGTTCCCGGATGTCGTACTAAATTCGCCAAAATAGGATGTATACACGCAGTACTTTAGGGCCCATAATGCAATTCTTCAGGAAATGGTTGTGGCTTCAACGTTTTCAGATTTGAAGAAAATGGGGGAAAATATGCAGCCGAAGTCCAACGAGAGGGCAGATACAACTGAACTGCTTTAAATAATTATGACAAATGTTGAGAAATGTAATAAAGTAATGACTTTTCAAATAAGTTACCTTACACGTTATATGACTATTATTGTTCACTTGACAATCTTAAGACAAATGTCAAATAATGAACATTGATTACAGACGTCATTGTTTGTACAACATCATGGCTACACATCACCTTTAACAGTGGATTTCTGCTGTTGTGGGCCTTAAACCATCTGTCTGACTTGTTGTTCACACAGGAGAGAGACGTGACTATCGTGGATCCTCTGGGGAGCCTCAAAAACCTCATGATGCTGACGAGGCAGAGAAGAGTCTCTCCAGGTCGAAACACCAGCAGAGAACCACAGGGAAGAAATCTCATTGCTGCTCTGACTTTGGGAAAGGTTGCACATCTTCATCAGAACTTAAAATACACCAGAGAACACACACAGGAGAGAAATCTTATAGCTGTGATCAATGTGGGATGAGTTTAACTACATCAAGCAGTCTGATTCGACACCAGAGAACACACACAGGAGAGAAACCTTTTAGCTGTGATCAATGTGGGAAGAGTTTTACTACATCAAGCCATCTGATTCGACACCAGAAAACACACACAGGAGAGAAGCCTTATATCTGCGATCAATGTGGGAAGAGTTTTACTACATCAAGCCATCTGATTCGACACCAGAGAACACACACAGGAGAGAAACCTTATAGCTGTGATCAATGTGGGATGAGGTTTACTACATCTTGCTCTATGACTGTACACCGGAGGACACACACAGGAGAGAAACCTTATAGTTGTAATCATTGTGAGAAGGGTTTTCCTACATCTAGCCATCTGACTTCACACCAGAGAACACACACAGGAGAGAAACCTCATAGCTGTGATCAATGTGACAAGAGATACTCTGATAAAAGGTGTCTGATCAAACATCAGAAAATACATACATGAAGAAGTTGTTTCATGATATCAATGAAATGTCACAATGTAGAATGTTTTAACATTGTAGTAGGAGTATTTTAATGATGTCACAATGTAGAATGTTTTAAAATTGTAGAAGGAGTATTTTAATCATGTTCTACCTTATCGTTTGCCCTGTTCAATTGATTGCAGCATGGTATGGATATTAGCCTCAGGGGAAAATCCAGGCTCTGAATTGAAAGAGTATTATTTAACAAAAAGTGACTAACAAAAAAAGAGCTGTGTTACACTTACTGCGTTGGTGACCCACTTTAATCAAAATGCAGCACTTCAAAATGTGGCTAGCTGTTATCTACAAGTTGAAAAGGCTGCTTGTTTAAAAATATACATGTAAGATGATAATTGTTGCAGATGTTTGTGTATATACACACATGAAAGCAGTATAATAAATTGGTCTATAATCAATTTTATTAACAATCTGACATCACTCCAGTATTTCTTTACAACATTCAAATTCTAATTGTCTTCATTCCACTACTGAAGAAGCATGACTCAAATCACCTCATATTTCAAACATCCAGCCTGACAAAAGATACATGTTTTATTATTCCATGCCTCACCATTAAGTGAAGTATTGCCAATACATATTAACAAAGGGGTGTACATTTGGTTTTGATTTTCATATTTACAATTATGTAACATTTAGTAATCATAATTATTTATGCAACCAGCTGACCATTTTTGGGTACAATTATATTGACAATGTTGCCCTGCTTTTAGAATATCAGGGTTCATTCTCAGATGTGCTAACCCAAATGCATGACATTGGGGACTGGGCCCTGATCCAACAACATGCCTATTGAGTGAACCCTCAAAAGAGAGAGAGAAGTAAGGTGGAAAGTTACTACGGATATTGCAGGAGTTGGTTGCTGATTGTATTAAGGGTGGGCAGTCAACAAGTTTTGCGTTTAGCCAGTGCGTTGCCATGGATCACAATTTATTTTGACTGCACGTTTTTCCGTATTGGAGATGAGTTTTGTTTGGGCTCGTTCCAAGGGGACGAGAGTTCTAGAAGCTAGTGGGTTTTAGGATTCTATTTAAAGAGAAATGATTTAAAAAATAATACGATGATATATTATTTAGAAATACTTGTTTTTTCTTGTTTTTAATTGTTGACAGCCAGCAGACACTATGTTTATATTGTAGAAGTATTGTAGTTGATTATGTGAAAGTTTTCTGTTGGGGGTGAGCAAACTTGTCCAACAAAAATATAGGATATATTTGTCTTAAGGGGGGAGGAGTTACAGGCTTTGGTTTTTCCATTTATGTTTTGAGGTTGGACTTTAGCTCGTATAGCTCGTTAGCACGTATAGCTCGTTAGCACGTATAGCTCGTTAGCACGTATAGCTCGTTAGCACGTATAGCTCGTTAGCACGTATAGCTCGTTAGCACGTAGGACGCACTGATTGGTGTCACCTCGTTAGTCAGTATGTGTTTCACCCAGGGGCGAAAATCTGATATCAACCTTGGAGGGGACAATTACATGAAATTTTCTCAGGAGCAATTACTGAGGGGGACACCAAAAGTAGTGTTGTAACACATAGACTATGTTGTAATATGTTAAATGTATATTGAGGGACCATAATCACTACTACTGGATAATTGTTAGGTACAGTAGTTAACTGAAGGGTTGTCCCAACTTGTTTAAATCATTATAATACTACTAATAATAATAGTTATAGCAATGTTCCTTATCAGTGCAGTGTTCCTCTCTCTTGAAACGTTTGCAAGAGTTTGCGGTTCTATAAATTGTGGGTGCGGCTGATATGGTTGTGTCATCACTGAGGTAACTGGACGATGCTGTGCCACTGTCCCCTATACTGGTGCTGCTGGCAACAAGGGTGACACCTGGTCCTGCCGTGGCTGTGACACTGTCCTCAAGTCTCTCTCCTTGGCTCTTTCCCTTTCACCACCCTCACTGACTCACAGTCTGTCTCCTAGAAAAGAAATAAGGTGTTTGCTGTACTCCTAACTACCGGTACCCAAAACTACACAATTAATCACAACAGCAATACCATTGCCTTAAACAAATCTTGGTTCAGTCACCAGTTTAAATTGAGAGTGGGGGTATTCATGGCATTTTCCAATTATGTCCCTATTTTACAAATCAAAAAAATTGAGAACCTTTCATAATGTTGCCAAACAAAGACTCAACAAACTTACCTGAGACTCCCTGTCTCTGCCAGTCTGTCCCTGCATATCTGTCCCCAGCTCTGCTGTCTGTGTGCCATCTGTTGCCTGCTCTGCCTAATGACATCATTGTGAAATATTTCCATTAGCATTTCACTTCTTTCTTATGAACATTTTATCAACTGGTCTTTGAGATATTAGGCTACTAGAGTTCTTACTTTGCGTTTTGGTGTACTGAAAAATACTCTGATGTCCGTCTTTTTACTTTTTTCTGACATTTTTCTACCTGGCTGGCTGGCTGACCGGTCTAGCTGCACACACACATTTACACAACACATGCTGCAACGTTTTGAAATTTTAACATAGTTTGTTTCATATTGGCAGGCTTCCAACAATAGCTGAATTTGCAAAGCTAGCGAGCACCAATTCCGTTTCTGTGGTGTTTGCTATAATCTTTGCTACCTGGTTAAAGGTGAAAAAAATAAAAAAATTCACTAGCGACAATTTAGCTTTTGCAACGAGACCATTAAATATATTTAAGACAATGGTATAAGAGAGTGTAGTTTTGTTCAGTTTGGACTTCAGTTTATCGCTAACCTTATCACACGGACTTTGAAGCACTACAGCCGCATGCTAATCTTGGAATAAACTGACGATAGCAAATATTCCATATTTGACGACGCCACATAAATGGAATAGGTACTAGCTAGCTTGATAGTTAATGTTTGCTTTAGTTTGCGCGCTAGCTCTGCAAATTCAGCTAGTGTGTGAACCCTGCAACATGAAAAAAATATATACATTGCTAAAGCGCGATTGACTGGATTACCTCACGTCAGTTACGTACCATGAGTGCCTTTCGGACAGTAGATACGAGCCCTCTATTACCTTGCCAGCTAAAGAACTGGCAGTGGATCAAACCATTGTGAGGCAAAGGGCGGGGGGGTCGCAATCTTGTGAAATTTAAAAACGCGCTATTAAGTGTCTATAATCAGTACAAGTGCTTTCATTGCGTATTATTGAAATTACATAGTTATGTTTACAGTGATATATTGGGGGGGACAAATCATATTTTCCCCAGGATGGGGGGGTCGTGTTCCCCCGTCCCCCCTGGGATTTCCGCCTATGGTTTCACCTGTGCTGGCTTGTCCATCTCGTTAGTGGGAAGGTGTTTCACCTGAGCTGGTCCAGGTTCTATTTAGTGTCTGGCCCAGTGCTCCAGTTGTCTTGATAGATGTGGAGAGTCAACACCTTTAGTTGCTCCACTTCCAGTCTTTTGATGTGGGATTTTCTTTTGTTGGCATTTCCTTAGGGTGCTCATTAGTCTTTCAGTTGTTAGTCTTCTGTATGTTGTGTACTAAATATTTCTGTTTACTTTCATTTTTTTATTTGTGTCAGACAGTGCTGAAAGTCTACATCAGCTACATCCGATCCTTCTTTCAGTACGTTAACAACGTATCTGGACTGACATCAACCAGCAATAGACAGTCCAGGCCAGAAGTTCATTAACAGAGCCACTCACAACCCATCACTGAAGGAAGCCGTGGGACAAATGGACCACAGATACACCGTAATGCTGAAACTGGCGTAGAAGGGGGGAAAAGGAGGAAAAATAAATTAATCAAATACAAAAAATTCTGTGTAGATATGTGAATACTCTTTAGCACCCCTCTCCCCCCGCACAGTTGTGAGCTATAATTTTTATGAAGTTTAATTCTTTTGAAACACCAAAAACTCGGGAAAAGAAAAAGTTGGCTCTAATCTACGCCTGTTGGACCACACCCTCCTTCCTCCTGCCCTGCCTCTTCCACCAATCCATTTGTTTCTTATGGACAGAGAAGAGCAGAAGCTCTGATCTGTCGGATCAGGTCCATTGTTTACTACTGGCTCCAGTTGTCTTGATCGATGTGGAGTGTCAACACCTTTAGTTGCTCCACTTTTTTGCTACCTTTTTGGTTTGCTTCCGGTCTATAAATTTGGTGTGGGTTTTTCTTTTGTTTGTCTCTTCTTGGGCAGATTTAGTGGGTCTCATGGTGGGTATCTTTTAGGTCCCAGTTGTTACTAGTCAACTTTCAGTGGACACCCCCATAGTGTCTTTCAGAACCCCTCCTAAAAAACAAGACAATATTTTGGGTTGGATATTGCATCCAATTAATATTTTAATCAATGGCATTTCCTTAGGGTGCTCATTAGTCTTTCAGTTGTTAGTCTTCTGTTTGTTGTGTACTAAATATTTCTGTTTATTTCATTTTTCCCCCCCCTGTGAAGCCATTCTGTTGAATCCATGTCTGAAATGTGCTGTATAAATAAAGCTTGATTTGATTTCAACAAATGAACCCAATGACCAATCAACAGACTCTTGGTCCCTCTTAGTAAGAAAAACTGTATCACTTTTCCAGCCTGCTGAAGGCGTGGTGGAGTGGTAAACACCATCCCCGGCTCTACCAGGGGTTTGAGGTGGTCTCCCACAGCTCTGCTGGTGAAGTGGTAAACACCACCCCCGGGTCTACCAGGGGCTTGAGGTGGTCTCCCACAGCTCTGCTGGTGGAGTGGTAAACACCACCCCCGGCTCTACCAGGGGTTTGAGGTGGTCTCCCACAGCTCTGATGGTGGAGTGGTAAACACCACCCCCGGCTCTACCAGGGGCTTGAGGTGGTCTCCCACAGCTCTGCTGATGGAGTGGTAAACACCACCCCCGGCTCTACCAGGGGTTTGAGGTGGTCTCCCACAGCTCTGCTGGTGGAGTGGTAAACACCACCCCCGGCTCTACCGGGGGCTTGAGGTGGTCTCCCACAGCTCTGATGGTGGAGTGGTCATGTTCTGTGGCCTTGCCGTTCCGTTTCTTGACTGCCCCTGCAACACATAAATTAACATATTTAGTCATATTATATAAAACACTCAAAGTAATGGATAAGGAGCATCTACAGCCTTAGTTACACCTGGCACCTAAATGTGACTTCTGTTATCTGATCACTCCAAGCTGCATTAGGTTCAGATCTACCAGGATGGTCCTTTGACATAGTCTGGACGCAGTCAGGCCACTGAATATGCATAAGTAATGTAAAGAGATGGGGTGTTTCCAACAGTAATATCTAACTAAATGCTTGTGTTCCTAGCTCCAACAGTACAGTAATATCTAACTAAATGCTTGTGTTCCTAGCTCCAACAGTGCAGTAATATCTAACCAAATGCTTGTGTTCCTAGCTCCAACAGTGCAGTAGTATCTAACTAAATGCTTGTGTTCCTAGCTCCAACAGTGCAGTAATATCTAACTAAATGCTTGTGTTCCTAGCTCCAACAGTGCAGTAATATCTAACCAAATGCTTGTGTTCCTAGCTCCAACAGTGCAGTAATATCTAACTAAATGCTTGTGTTTCTAGCTCCAACAGTGCAGTAATATCTAACTAAATGCTTGTGTTCCTAGCTCCAACAGTGCAGTAGTATCTAACTAAATGCTTGTGTTTCTAACTCCAACAGTACACTAATATCCAACTAAATGATTGTGTTCCTAGCTCCAACAGTACAGTAATATCTAACTAAATGCTTGTGTTCCTAGCTCCAACAGTGCAGTAGTATCTAACTAAATGCTTGTGTTTCTAGCTCCAACAGTGCAGTAATATCTAACTAAATGCTTGTGTTCCTAGCTCCAACAGTGCAGTAATATCTAACAATTTCACAACAAATACCTAATACGGAGAGGAAGGCTGAGGACTCTACTCTACTCTACTCCACTAAGAGGACATAAATATTTACCATCTAAACCATGTGTGACCTCTCACCTCTCTGGCTGTAGAAGTGTTCTTCCTAACCAGTCCCTCAACAGCTCTCTGACTGAGCTCCACCCTCACTGGGTCTTCAGAGGAGAGGAAGACTGAGGAGGGATGGAAGGATGAATGGATCAGTCAGTCAATAAAGTGTAGAGCTGCTGTCTATGCTGTCTGACAAAATCACTATTTTAGTAGTTCATTAAAGTAAATAAGGCTTTATGACTGCTGAATACCAACTATCAATCACTTAGATCATGTATTTTCAGGTAGAGATACATCCTTGGGAAGTCCCTAGCCCGTTGAAGTTGACATTTAAAATGGTTAAGGTTAGGGTTTAGGGTAGGGATGTCCCAAGGATCCCGGATAGCATTGGCCATTGTGCATTCTTCTGTCTCTTTTACATAGCAGGTGATGGGTTCTGACTTCTGAACTTGAAAATATGAAAAATCCTTATTATGTGAAATTGAATTAAACAATCATGTATGTTGATGCTAATATGATATGACAATATTCCATGATGTTTCTAGATGATAACAATACCGTAATATATTTAATATGATGTACAATTTTCCATTATGTTTCTATATGATAACAATAGAGTAATATATTTAATATGATGTACAATATTCCATGATGTTTCTATATGATAATAATAGAGTAATATATTTAATATGATGTACAATATTCCATGATGTTTCTATATGATAATAATAGAGTAATATATTTAATATGATGTACAATATTCCATGATGTTTCTATATGATAACAATAGAGTACTATATTTAATATGCCATTTACCATTTTTAACAGTTTCACTAATTAATTTTTATTAACTTAATTATTATGATTCAAGGTCAGTTCACCGTTTCACCTCATACTGTATTGGAGCAGCAGCAGCTGACTGCCCAGTTCAACGTCAGTTCACCGTCTCACCTCATACTGTATTGGAGCAGCAGCAGCTGACTGCCCGGTTCAACATCAGTTCACCGTTTCACCTCATACTGTATTGGAGCAGCAGCAGCTGACTGCCCGGTTCAACATCAGTTCACCGTCTCACCTCATACTGTATTGGAGCAGCAGCAGCTGACTGCCCGGTTCAACATCAGTTCACCGTCTCACCTCATACTGTATTGGAGCAGCAGCAGCTGACTGCCCAGTTCAACGTCAGTTCACCTTCTCACCTCATACTGTATTGGAGCAGCAGCAGCTGACTGCCCAGTTCAACATCAGTTCACCGTCTCACCTCATACTGTATTGGAGCAGCAGCAGCTGACTGCCCGGTTCAACATCAGTTCACCGTCTCACCTCATACTGTATTGGAGCAGCAGCAGCTGACTGCCCGGTTCAACGTCAGTTCACCGTCTCACCTCCTACTGTATTGGAGCAGCAGCAGCTGACTGCCCGGTTCAACATCAGTTCACCGTCTCACCTCATACTGTATTGGAGCAGCAGCAGCTGACTGCCCAGTTCAACGTCAGTTCACCTTCTCACCTCATACTGTATTGGAGCAGCAGCAGCTGACTGCCCAGTTCAACATCAGTTCACCGTCTCACCTCATACTGTATTGGAGCAGCAGCAGCTGACTGCCCGGTTCAACATCAGTTCACCGTCTCACCTCATACTGTATTGGAGCAGCAGCAGCTGACTGCCCGGTTCAACGTCAGTTCACCGTCTCACCTCCTACTGTATTGGAGCAGCAGCAGCTGACTGCCCGGTTCAACATCAGTTCACCGTCTCACCTCATACTGTATTGGAGCAGCAGCAGCTGACTGCCCAGTTCAACGTCAGTTCACCTTCTCACCTCATACTGTATTGGAGCAGCAGCAGCTGACTGCCCAGTTCAACATCAGTTCACCGTCTCACCTCATACTGTATTGGAGCAGCAGCAGCTGACTGCCCGGTTCAACATCAGTTCACCGTCTCACCTCATACTGTATTGGAGCAGCAGCAGCTGACTGCCCGGTTCAACGTCAGTTCACCGTCTCACCTCCTACTGTATTGGAGCAGCAGCAGCTGACTGCCCGGTTCAACATCAGTTCACCGTCTCACCTCATACTGTATTGGAGCAGCAGCAGCTGACTGCCCGGTTCAACATCAGTTCACCGTCTCACCTCATACTGTATTGGAGCAGCAGCAGCTGACTGCCCAGTTCAACGTCAGTTCACCTTCTCACCTCATACTGTATTGGAGCAGCAGCAGCTGACTGCCCAGTTCAACATCAGTTCACCGTCTCACCTCATACTGTATTGGAGCAGCAGCAGCTGACTGCCCGGTTCAACATCAGTTCACCGTCTCACCTCATACTGTATTGGAGCAGCAGCAGCTGACTGCCCGGTTCAACGTCAGTTCACCGTCTCACCTCCTACTGTATTGGAGCAGCAGCAGCTGACTGCCCGGTTCAACATCAGTTCACCGTCTCACCTCATACTGTATTGGAGCAGCAGCAGCTGACTGCCCAGTTCAACGTCAGTTCACCTTCTCACCTCATACTGTATTGGAGCAGCAGCAGCTGACTGCCCAGTTCAACATCAGTTCACCGTCTCACCTCATACTGTATTGGAGCAGCAGCAGCTGACTGCCCGGTTCAACATCAGTTCACCGTCTCACCTCATACTGTATTGGAGCAGCAGCAGCTGACTGCCCGGTTCAACGTCAGTTCACCGTCTCACCTCCTATTGTATTGGAGCAGCAGCAGCTGACTGCCCGGTTCAACATCAGTTCACCGTCTCACCTCATACTGTATTGGAGCAGCAGCAGCTGACTTGATCGTTGATGCTAATCATCATGTTTTGAATCTGAGAGTAAATAGAGCCGACTACAACTCTAAAAATGAAGGGTTCAACTGGAGTTGTCCTCAGATCCCCTAAGAACCGCAGGGTTCTTGGCCAATGAAAAACAGCCCCAAAAGGTTCTTCAAAGAACTTGTTAGAAGGTGGGTTCATCGAGGAACCTCCGTTGTTGCTGGACTTCTTCCGGGAACTTCGCAATTACAACTGAAAACGATGGTGACAAGTTTGGATGCGACAACAGTTAAAAAGGTTAAGTTGGGTTGATGTTTGGCTCTGAATATGTCTCGAAATCATTTATTATAATAATATAACATACTAATAATGAATAACGCAGACAATGATGGTTTTCTGTGAATATCTTCCATAACGTTACTATAGCTAATTACCGTAAATATTAGAAAGCCGGGTTTGACCGTCGACGTTGTATGAGCTACAGTACAGTACCGTTATCTAGCTAGCTAACGTTATGTCCTAACTAGGCAGAAATAGGTTTGGATTATTTCCTGAACTATATTCTTTCACATATATTGTATATCGTTTCCATAAAGCCAAGATGGCTTTACACTCATTAACGTAAGTTTCCAATCTAGAGCAGTTCTTACTTTTGTGATAATGAACTAGCTAACGTTAACTAACTAACTAAGGACGGTGACCTGTCAAGACGAAATGTTACAACGAACTGAATCGTCAATGGAGGTCTTCCTCTTTATATAGCCTGCTACAGCATGCAATACTATTAACTCACAAGGGGGCATAACGTTACATGTACAATACTATCCCATTTTGGAAACGTTACATGGACAATACTATCCCATTTTGGAAACGTTACATGTACAATACTATCCCATTTTGGAAACGTTACATTGACAATACTATCCCATTTTGGAAACGTTACATGTACAATACTATCCCATTTTGGAAACGTTACATGTGCGTCCCCTTGTGGAGGGAAATTAATATCTTAGATGGTAGCTGGAGATGGGATTCAAATGCATAATGGTATTAATACAGTGTCTAGACTACCTCTTTTGTATAAATGACCTTCAGAATCCAAACACAGTATTGCCACGCAGCAATTTATCTAACATATATATATATATGTTTTAATGCTTGTAAGACTATTCTTTGACACATTTTCTCTTCCTTTGAAATTCTTATAGGACAGAACATGGACACAATGCAATTGGGATCAAGAAGAAGGTACAGATCTGTTGTAGGACAGCTGCATTTGAAGTGTACATTTAACCTACATAGCAGTCAATACAAACTGACATCTCTTAGCATACAAATGTGTGCAAATGATCTTTTCAGATATTCTCGGAAATGAATCAAGTCCATGGAATGGATATAGACAAAAAGATAATTCAAGGACTAGCAGAGGTAGAGAGGCGAGGCAGGGGTGAGGACATCATCCTGCTATTTTGACAGTCCCTGAAGGACAATACAGAAGAGGGATTTGCTCTTATTCCTTCCCTTTCTCTAATGTATTTTGTAATAAAATTAGCAATTGTAGTAAGATCATTGCTTTACTTTAGTAGGACTGGAGACCACACTAGCGATTCAGCTCTTGCCCTACCTCTTCAATGAGGACCCGAGTGGCCTTTATGTCCGTGACAAGGTATGCCTATGCAGCAATCGTCTGTTTCTTCATAAACATAGGTGTGCATGCTGATATAAAACTACAGCTGAACATTTGTTATGTTCTTTGTTAATTGTATGTGTATTAATCTTTTCTTACTTTTGTTGACACAGATTTCACCGCATAGTGGAACATAGTGGAAGATAAACTGAATTGAAAAGTAAACCACTACTACTATTTTTGATATACTTAATTTATACTGTTTTTAATACTAAGATGGACCAAGATATATATTTTTTGTCAAAAAAAATGTTGTGTATTTAACTAGGGAAGAACAAATTCTTATTTAAATGATGGTCTACAGGGGAACAGTGGGTTAACTGCCTTGTTCAGGGGCAGAATGACAGATTTTTACCTTGTCAGCTCGGGGATTCGATCCAGCAAAATTTTCAGTTACTGGCCCTACGCTCCAACCACTAGGCTACCTGCTGCCCCAAATATGTGTTGCTTTTGCAAGAGTCTGTTGATTGGTCGGTCATTGGGTTCATTCGTTTCGCAATATGTTCAAATCAAGCTTTATTTATACATCACATTTCAGGCATGGCTTCACAGAAAGAAAAAAATGACAAAATCTCACATTTACTACACAACAAACATAAGGGTAAAAACAAATTAAATGGAAGACTAATGAGCTTTTTAAGGAAATTACATTTGATTAAAATATTAACAATATGATGCAATTTCCAACCCAATATATAAGCATGTTTTACTCCATTGTTTGTTGTTACGTTCTCCAGCAAGAAAACATAAATGTCCCTTAAATATCAAAGAGTCACTGACAACAACAAGTAAACAGGTGGGGTTTTAGGAGGGGCTCTGAAAGACACTATGGGGGTGTCCACTGGAAGTTGACTAGTAACAATAACTGGGACCTAAAAGACACCCACCATGAGACCCACTAAATCTGCCCAAGAAGAGGCAAACAAAAGAAAAACCCACACCAAACTTAAAGACAGGAAGCAAACCAAAAAGGTGGAGCAACTAAAGGTGTTGACTCTCCACATCTATCAATACAACTGGAGCACTGGCCCAGACACTCTTAAATAGAACCTGGACCAGCTCAGGTGAAACACCTTCCCACTAACGAGATGGACAAGCCAGCACAGGTGTAACACATACTGACTAACGAGGTGACACCAATCAGTGCTCCCAAGACACATTTCAGTTGAATGCATTCAGTTGTACAATCAATCAAATGTATTTATAAAGCCTTTCTTACATCAGCTGATGTCACAGAGTGCTGTACAGAAACCCAGCCTAAAACCCCAAACAGCAAGCAATGCAGGTGTAGAAGCACGGTGGCTAGGAAAAACTCCCTAGAAAGACAAGAACCTAGGAAGAAACCTAGAGAGGAATCAGGCTCTGAGGGGTGGCCAGTCCTCTTCTGGCTGTGCCGGGTGGAGATTATAACAGAACATGGCCAAGATGTTCAAATGTTCATAGATGACCAGCAGGGTCAAATATTAATAATCACAGTAGTTGTCGAGGGTGTAACAGGTCAGCACCTCAGGAGTAAATGTCAGTTAGCTTTTCATAGCCAATCATTCAGAGTATCTCTACAACTTCCATTTCACATAATCATCTACAATGCTTCACCTTCTACAATATAAACATGGTGTCTACTGGCTGTCAACAATTAAAAACAAGAAAAAACACGTTCTTCTAAATAATAATATACAATCGTATTATTTTTTTAATCATTTTTCTTTCCATAGAATCCTAAAACTCACTAGCTTCTAGAACTCTCATCTTCCTAAAACTCACTAGCTTCTAGAACTCTCGTCTTCCTAAAACTCACTAGCTTCTAGAACTCTCGTCTTCCTAAAACTCACTAGCTTCTAGAACTCCCGTCTTCCTAAAACTCACTAGCTTCTAGAACTCTCGTCTTCCTAAAACTCACTAGCTTCTAGAACTCTCATCTTCCTAAAACCCACTAGCTTCTAGAACTCTCGTCCCCTTGGAACGAGCCCAAACAAAACTCAAATCAAATTGTATTAGTCACATGCGCCGGATACAACACTTGGAACTCTTACTTACGAGCCCCCAACAGTGCAGTTAAAAAATACAGAAAAGAATAAGAGATAAAACTAATATCCAACACAGAAAAACGTGTCAGAATAAATTGTGACCATGGTAACTCACTGGCTAAATGCAAAACACAAACCTATTTGACTGCCCCCCCCTTGAGATAATCAGCAACCAAGTTGTCCTTACCACGGACATGTCTGATTTCAAGAGGAAACTCCTGCGATATCCGTAGTAACTTTCCACCTCACTGCGGAGCTTCTCTCTCTTTTCAGGGTTCACTAGATAGGCATGTTGTTGGATATAAAAGCAGAGGTAACAATGTCAATATAATTGTACCCAAAAATGTCAAGTTGGTTGCATGAATAACTAGGATTACTAAATGTTACATAAATTGTAAATATGAAATATCAAAACCAAATGTACACCCCTTTGTTAATATATATTGGCAATACTTCACTTAATGGTGAGGCATGGAATAATAAAACATATATATTTCGTCAGGCTGAATGTTTGAAATATATGAGGTGATTTGGGTCATGCTTCTTCAGTAGTGGAATAAAGACAATTAGCATTTGAATGTTGTAAAGAAATACTGGAGTGATGTCAGATTGTTAATAAAAATTGATTATAGGTGTATCGGCTGCAAGTACGTTGAAATTAAGCAGTTTTCAAGTCATTGAAAAAAATCGACCCGAAAAGACATCTTTTCAACTTTCACTTTCAACTACAACCGAACATATACTGGACAGAACATATACTGGACAGAACATATACTGGACAGAACATATACTGGACAGAACATATACTGGACAGAACATATACTGGACAGAACATATACTGGACAGAACATATACTGGACAGAACATATACTGGACAGGACATATACTGGACCTCAGGAATAGTCTTATTTTCAACGTCTTTTGAATGACATTTTGATAAATGGGAATAGTGCAATGTCAAAACACAGTTTTAACGTGTCCAAATCAATAACCAATATGCAGAAACAGTTTGAAGTGTTGCATTTTGATTCAAGTGGGTCACCAACGTGGTAAGTGTAACACAGCTCTTTTATGTTAGTCACTTTTTGATAAATCTCATAAATAATACTCTTTCAATTCAGAGCCTGGATATTTCCTCTTTTTCCCTAAAATCAATTTAACAAACGCTTAGGGTTCTACATTGTGACATCATTAAAATACTCCTTCTACAATGTTAAAACATTCTACATTGTGACATCATTAAAATACTCCTACTACAATGTTAAAACATTCTACATTGTGACATCATTAGAATACTCCTACAACAATGTTAAAACATTCTACATTGTGACATCATTAAAATACTCCTACTACAATGTTAAAACATTCTACATTGTGACAATACTTCATTGATATCATGAAACAACTTCTTCATGTATGTTTTTTCTTATGTTTGATCAGAGATCTTTTATAAGAGTATCTCTTGTCACATTGATCACAGCTATAAGGCTTCTCTCCTGTGTGTGTTCTCTGGTGTATAGTCAGATAGCTAGATGTAGTAAAACTCTTCCCACACTGATCACAGCTGTAAGGTTTCTCTCCTGTGTGTGTTCTCTGGTGTATTGTCAGACGACCAGATGAAAGAAAACTCTTCCCACATTGATCACAGCTATGAGGTTTCTCTCCTGTGTGTGTTCTCTGGTGTATAGTCAGATAGCTAGATGTAGTAAAACTCTTCCCACAATGACCACAGCTATAAGGTTTCTCTCCTGTGTGAGTTCTCCGGTGTGATTTCAGGGTTTGTAGCTGAATAAAACTCTTGCCACATTGAACACAGCCATAAGATTTATCTCCTGTGTGTATTCTCTGGTGTCTATTTAGATGGCTAGATGCAGTAAAACTCTTCCCACATTGACCACAGACATAAGATTTCTCTCCTGTGTGTGTTCTCTGGTGTATAGTTAGATTGCCAGATGTAGTAAAACTCTTCCTGCAGTGATCACAGCTAAATGGTTTCTCTCCTGTGTGTGTTCTCTGGTGTATAGTTAGATAGCCAGATGTAGTAAAACTCTTCCTACAGTGATCACAGCTATATGGTTTCTCTCCTGTGTGTCCCCGTAGGTGTACTATCAGGTTGCTTGGATGAGTAAAACTCTTCCCACATTGATCACAGCCATAAGATTTCTCTCCTGTGTGTGTTCTCTGGTGTGCAGTCAGATGGCTAGATTTAGCAAAACTCTTCCCACATTGATCACAGCTATAATGTTTCTCTCCTGTGTGTGTTCTCTGGTGTACAGTCAGAGAGCTAGATATAGTAAAACTCTTCCCACATTGATCACAGATATAAGGTTTCTCTCCTGTGTGTGTTCTATGGTGTATAGTTAGATAGCTAGATCTAGTAAAACTCTTCCCACATTGATCACAGCTATAAGGTTTCTCTCCTGTGTGTGTTCGCTGGTGTATTTTAAGTTCTGATGAAGATTTGCAACATTTCCCACAGTCAGAGCAGCAGTGAGATTTCTTCCCTGTGGATCTCTGCTGGTGTTTCTTGAGGTCTGATGTGGAGAGACTCTTCTCTGCCTCGTCAGCATCATGATGTTGTTGAGACTCCCCAGAGGATCCACGATAGTCCCGTCTCTCTCCTGTGTGAATGACAATGTCAGACAGAAGGTTAAAGGCCAACAGCAGAAATCCACTGTTAATTTGAGGTAAAAGGTGATACCCATGAAGTTGTACAACAATTGACACCTGTTAAAATATTTGACAATTGTCTTGTTTTCTCATTTTCACAGTAGTAACATCGATGATTGTAGGCTCTAAATAAGTTATTAATGTTGTTGAAATCCTAAGCAGGGTGCCAGATGACTTTTGGTCTCCAATATAGGCCCCTTTCTGTGTTTGTAAAATTGCGGCAGGAGGGCGATGCAACACAATTTGGTTGCAGAAACTCCTCCCTGCTAATGAGGAAACCACTAGTTATGGATGTAGTATATCTGGTAATGAGGAAACCACTAGTTATGGATGTAGTATATCTGGTAATGAGGAAACCACTAGTTATGGATGTAGTATATCTGCTAATGAGGAAACCGCTAGTTATGGATGTAGTATATCTGCTAATGAGGAAACCGCTAGTTATGGATGTAGTATAACTGGTAATGAGGAAACCACTAGTTATGGATGTAGTATATCTGGTAATGAGGATACCACTAGTTATGGATGTAGTATATCTGGTAATGAGGATACCACTAGTTATGGATGTAGTATATCTGGTAATGAGGAAACCACTAGTTATGGATGTAGTATATCTGGTAATGATGAAACCACTAGTTATGGATGTAGTATATCTGGTAATGAGGAAACCACTAGTTATGGATGTAGTATATCTGGTAATGAGGAAACCACTAGTTATGGATGTAGTATATCTGGTAATGAGGAAACCACTAGTTATGGATGTAGTATATCTGGTAATGAGGAAACCACTAGTTATGGATGTAGTATATCTGGTAATGAGGAAACCACTAGTTACGGATGTAGTATATCTGGTAATGAGGAAACCACTAGTTACGGATGTAGTATATCTGGTAATGAGGAAACCACTAGTTATGGATGTAGTATATCTGGTAATGAGGAAACCACTAGTTATGGATGTAGTATATCTGGTAATGAGGAAACCACTAGTTATGGATGTAGTATATCTGATAATGAGGAAACCACTAGTTATTGATGTAGTATATCTGCTAATGAGGAAACCACTAGTTACGGATGTAGTATATCTGCCTGGAGCAAAAATGGTGAGCAAAGATTTTAGTTTTTCACAATGTATTCTGAATGTGAATTCTGAAAACTCAGGGGAGAAACCTCCATTTCCAGGTTGCTTATGAGTGCATTTCACACTACTTTGGATTATAATTGTACGGCTCGTTTGAATGTCCTGCTTAATATAATGTTTGTGTCATCATCACAAATCAACCACTTTGTATTTAAAAAACCCTTCAACCAGTAAAATGATCTTTGGCTTTTCCATCAACCTGACAATGAGGGTTTGTACACTGTTTGCCAAATTGGCCCATAACTTCACCTAACAACAACATAGACCTAGGACTATAAACAATTTAATATTTCAGGTGAAACATGGAAACTAAAATGTCTTTGTCATGACATTTCATAACCTGATCACCAGATAATTTTGTGAATAATCCCACAAGGCTACTCTAATGTGATGTCATTCTAAATGTCCTGAATAAAGGAAAATAGCTCTGTGTGTTATACAATAGCCTATCCATCAAGGAACAGTTCTCTACACAATATGAGCTAAGTATCTCTGTTTCCAACAGACTAACGAGACCCTACAGTAAATCAAGCAGACAATAACATTATAAACACCAATTTGTTAGGGATGTTGGATCCAACGTGGAGCACGGCATAACTGTCTTTACCAGAGTAATGAATGAAGAAGCACTTTGGTTGTTGTTGCATGTCGTGATGTTTGTCATGTGACTGTCATTCAGAAAATGATTTCCTGGATCAGCTGCTGATAGTTGAACATGTGACTAACTAAACAGCTACAGTATTAAGAATTATGTGTAATTATTGAAAAACCATGTTAATGACATTATCCATTTGGGTGTTGTCAATGAAGTTAAGGGGACTTTCAGTTAGAACCATTGGATTTAGCAAACTCTTAAATTATTTAGAATTGCTGTGCCCATGAAAACTGTTTTCCCAGCGTAATATAAGGAAACTAAATGTTACGTAGGTAGAGTGTATTTCAGAGATCTGAATACAAAAAACTGTAGGAACAGGAAAATAACCTAAACCACAAGGCCAAATCTACACTGGAGGAGCTTACCAAGATGACATTGAATGTTCCTGAGTGGCCTAGTTACAGTTTGGACTTAAATCGTCTTTAAAATCTATGGAAAGACTTGAAAATGGCTTTCTAGCAATGATCAACAACCAACTTGACAGAACAGGAAGGATTTAAAAAAGAATAATGAATATTCACATGAAGATCAGTCTCCTATTGGATGACATCACGACTTCCCATCAAGCCAACTCCTTGAAGGCCTTACTATGACGTCACTCACTCCTTCTAGTTTGCAGTTGTCTAAAAAAACACTATTTTGCTCAAAACATTTACTTGTTTCTCTTTAGTGTGTTTATACTTTACTGTATTTATATATCACTTTCCAACAGGAAAAGTTAAAATCACTGGAGGTAGTCATGAACAATTCACAGTACAAAAACATATTCAAGTGTAGAATGCCCTTTCAAAAATCACACATTACTTCAACAACTGCAGAGTTTGTGCCCCTGTTTTATGAGATAGTACTCACTGTATTTACCGGTGTTAATCAGATCAACGTCCCTGTTTAATAAGATAGTACTCAATTCATTAAAAAAAAATATTCACCTTTATTTAACCAGGTGGCCAGTTGAGAACAAGTTTTCATTTACAACTGCAACCTGACCAAGATAAAGCAAAGCAGTGCGACACAAACAACAGAGTTGGGATGAACAAAAGTACAATAACACAATAGAAAAATCTATATACAGTGTTAAGTTAAAAATCACTGGAGGACGTCATGAACAATACAGTGTGTGCAAATGGAGTACAGAGGCAATAAAGGCAATAAGGCAATAAATAGGGCGTAGTAGCGAAGTAATTACAATTTAGCAAATTAACACTGGAGTGATAGATGTGCAGATGATGATGTGCAAGTAGAATATATGTGACTGTAACATATATAACATATATAATATATAAATACTGGTGTGAGCAAAAAAAGTAAATAAAAACACGGGGATGGATGGGCTACTTACAGATGGGCTGTGTACAGCTGCAGCGAGCGGTAAGCTGCTCAGATAGTTGATGCTTAAAGTTAGTGAGGGAGATATAAGTCTCCAACTTCAGCGATTTTTGCGATTCGTTCCAGTCATTGGCAGCAGAGAACTAGAAGGAAAGGTCGGCCAACGTAGGTGTTGGCTTTGGGGATGACCAGTGAGATATACTTCCTGGAGCATACTTCTACAAAAAAAACTACAAAAATCTCTGAAACTGGAAACACTTCTCTCCCTCACTAGCTTTAAGCACCAGCTGTCAGAGCAGCTCATAGATTACTGCACCTGTACATAGCCCATCTATAATTTAGCCCAAACAACTACCTCTTCCCCTACTGTATTTATTTATTTTGCTCCTTTGCACCCCATTATTTCTATCTCTACTTTGCACATTCTTCCACTGCAAATCTACCATTCCAGTGCTTTACTTGCTATATTGTATTTACTTCGCCACCATGGCCTTTTTTTGCCTTTACCTCATTTGCTCACATTGTATAAAGACTTATTTTTCTACTGTATTATTGACTGTATATTTGTTACACTCCATGTGTAACTCTGTGTTTTTGTATGTGTCGAACTGCTTTGCTTTATCTTGGCCAGGTCCCAGTTGTAAATGAGAACTTGTTCTCAACTTGCCTACCTGGTTAAATAAAGGTGAAATAAATAAATAAAATAGATCAGCAACGGTGGCTTGCAAACAGTGGATAGTAAGTAGCCCACCTTTGGAATAACTATGTATAGTTATAACTGTAGTATCCTGTATAACTATGTATAGTTAAAACTGTAGTATCCTGTACAACTGTAGTATCCTGTATAACTGTAGTATCCTGTATAACTGTAGTATCCTGTATAACTATGTATAGTTATAACTGTAGTATCCTGTATAACTATGTATAGTTATAACTGTAGTATCCTGTACAACTGTAGTATCCTGTATAACTGTAGTATCCTGTATAACTGTAGTATCCTGTATAACTATGTATAGTTATAACTGTAGTATCCAGTATAACTGTAGTATCCTGTATAACTATGTATAGTTATAACTGTAGTATCCAGTATAGTCTGGGAGGAGGTGAAACCACTTAGGCTTATTTGATGTGATCTAATGTTTTGATCATCTAGTTTGCCTTACAAGCATTCAGTCACCAAAGGGGGTTCGGTCATTCCTTTGTTTATATACTGTCTCATTGACAAAAATATTTTGGATTATTTGTTTACATCATTCCTTTGTCTCGACATACACAGTAAACGTACCGAGGTTCTAATGTTGCCAAGGAGACACATTTTATTATTTATTTACAGTTTGGAGGGTTGGGGGTCTGACATCCAGGATACACATTTTATTATTTATTTACAGTTTGGAGGGTTGGGGGTCTGACATCCAGGCGACACATTTTATTATTTATTTACAGTTTGGAGGGATGGGGGTCTGACATCCAGGATACACATTTTATTATTTATTTACAGTTTGGAGGGATGGGGGTCTGACATCCAGGATACACATTTTATTATTTATTTACAGTTTGGAGGGTTGGGGGTCTGACATCCAGGCGACACATTTTATTATTTATTTACAGTTTGGAGGGTTGGGGGTCTGACATCCAGGAGACACATTTTATTATTTATTTACAGTTTGGAGGGTTGGGGGTCTGACATCCAGGAGACACAATTTATTATTTATTTACATTTACAGTTATCCTGGGATCTTACATTACTCTGAGACTAGTTATCCTGGGATCTTACATTACTCTGAGACTAGTTATCCTGGGTTCTTACATTACTCTGAGACTAGTTATCCTGGGATCTTACATTACACTGAGACTAGTTATCCTGGGATCTTACATTACTCTGAGACTAGTTATTCTGGGTTCTTACATTACTCTGAGACTAGTTATCCTGGGATCTTACATTACAATGAGACTAGTTATCCTGGGATCTTACATTTGTC
Organism: Salvelinus namaycush; assembly: GCF_016432855.1. Lineage (NCBI taxonomy): Eukaryota > Metazoa > Chordata > Actinopteri > Salmoniformes > Salmonidae > Salvelinus > Salvelinus namaycush. Next base: position 454,520 of record NW_024061442.1, read on the forward strand.
TGAGACTAGTTATTCTGGGTTCTTACATTACTCTGAGACTAGTTAGCCTGGGATCTTACATTACACTGAGACTAGTTATCCTGGGATCTTACATTACTCTGAGACTAGTTATCCTGGGATCTTACATTACTCTGAGACTAGTTATCCTGGGGAATAGTTTCAATACATTTGCAAAAAACCTAAATCTGTTTTTGCTTTGGCATTATGGGGTATTGTGATGTCATTATGGGGTATTGTGAAACATTTTAGAATAAAGGGATGCACCGATATTACATATTGACATTTTTGGCTAATACCGATATCTAATATTTTCCTTGCTCCAAAAAACGATACCGATAACCGGTATTTAAAATTTTAGAGGCCTTTTAAGCATTCTAGTACAGCATTCTAATAGTTAACACACACACGGATGCAGCGGTCTAAGCCACTGCATCTCAGTGCAAGAGGTGTCACTACAGTCCCTGGTTCGAATCCAGGCTGTATCACATCCGGCCGTGATTGGGAGTCCCACAGTAGTTGTCTGTTATTGGTGTAGAGAGGACGACAAAGGAGAGGGATTCCACATGTGGATAGGAAGATACAAATTATCATTATTACTGGAAAATATTGATTTAAAATCCAGGAATTTTATAACTTTAGCTCTCTAGGTCAGTAGGTTGTATCTCTCTAGGTCATGACAGTAGGCTACAGTAGGTTGTATCTCTCTAGGTCATGACAGTAGGCTACAGTAGGTTGTATCTCTCTAGGTCATGACAGTAGGCTACAGTAGGTTGTAACTCTCTAGGTCATGCCAGTAGGTTACAGTAGGTTATATCTCTCTAGGTCATGCCAGTAGGTTACAGTAGGTTGTAACTCTCTAGGTCATGCCAGTAGGTTACAGTAGGTTGTATCTCTCTAGGTCATGCCAGTAGGTTACAGTAGGTTGTATCTCTCTAGGTCATGCCAGTAGGTTACAGTAGGTTGTAACTCTCTGGGTCATGCCAGTAGGTTACAGTAGGTTGTATCTCTCTAGGTCATGCCTGTAGGCTACAGTAGGTTGTATCTCTCTAGGTCATGCCAGTAGGTTACAGTAGGTTGTATCTCTCTAGGTCATGCCAGTAGGCTACAGTAGGTTGTATCTCTCTAGGTCATGCCAGTAAGTTACAGTCTCGTAATGCTTAAGTTGTTATGTGGACACGTGACATACGGACAACTTTAATAAAAACACTATAGGAGTTGTCTCCAGATCGCTATGCATATTCATGCTAATAGCTTAGCATCTCTCTCCATTGAATACAGGCGGTGCATATTCATGCTAGTAGCTTAGCATCTCTCTCCATTGAATACAGGCGGTGCATATTCATGCTAGTAGCTTAGCATCTCTCTCCATTGAATACAGGCGGTGCATATTCATGCTAGTAGCTTAGCATCTCTCTCCACTGAATACAGGCGGTTGACGACAACAACCCTAGAACATAAACAATAGATTACAATAATAAGATGAATCCACCAATCCAAAGAAAGGATAGGCGGGAGCTAGACAACCCGCAGTGCCGCTTTGTGGACAACGACTCGCCTTGTTAGGGCGGAGAGACATCTTGTCAGTATATCCATAATCTTTGGTGTAGCCAACCCAACTCTCACATGGCACTATTGGGGGGCACGATGTGTAGTAAAACATCACTACATGAAAATCACTACATGCCGTGCCCCCCAGTCTGCGGTCAGCAGATCGACCCTTCTCAAATATAAATGTTAAGTCACTTTTTGGAAACGGAACGGAGAAAACAAGGGGTAGCTTGCTCTCTACGTCGTCTGATTCTAGACATATCAGTCATCATCCTGGGCCCTCCGTTGAAGAGGTATTGACGAGCCAACTCCGATTATCGAAAGTTAAATACGAATTTAAGGCGGTACTTACTGGTGTTAATCAGATCTCCTATCTCCACCTCTTCATCTTTCAATGTGACAGTCATCTCCCCTTCCTTCTTCACTCCAAAAACGGCATCCTCCTCTTCCTCTTTCACTCTGAACTCGTCTTCCTCTTCTTTCACTGAAACGTCTTTCTCTTCTTCTTTCACTGTAACAGCCTCACCCTCTACTTCTTGTTTTACTGTGATATCCTCTTCTTCCTTCTCCTCTTTCACGACAATGTTCAGTCCCAGAGCTTCTTTCTCCGTCCAGCAGATCCCCTCTTCTTTAACAAGAGGGGAGAAGTTTAGGGAGCTCATGTTGGGGGATGTTAGCTAGCTAGCTATAGTTAGCGACTAGGCTAGTGCTAATTTAACCAGCCAGCTACTATAGCTGACTAATAAAAAATAACGTAATATTAAATTAAATAGGTTAACAAGTAGATACGACAGAAGTGTGTCTAAAACACAGTAGGTAATATACACCGAAAGCGTATAAATAGCTTGAATCTTTCGGCTATGTTGGCTAGCTAGCTACCGAGGTGGTTGACGAGCTGTTAATGAAGAACCGTCCACTAGATTATACGTCACGCTGGCAGCGTCGCCTGAAAGACGCACATCGCCGTCTGCTGACTGGAGGGGAAACGCAGTTGAGGATCAGATTTTAATTTTCAGACAAAGATTCTTTCAAATGGATTTAATTAAATAATACCATTATATTGAGACATAAAAAGACAGGAATGTGTTGATTGATTACTGCGAATAAAAAATGTTTACTACAGCACATTTAAGGCAGTTTCATTATGTTATATTACATCTAAATTAGCAGCTAGCTACTGTAGGTCTATACTGCTCCTACATGGTGTAACAATACATCATATAGATGTATATAATGAACAGACTAGGTCTATACTGCTCCTACATGGTGTAACAATACATCATGTAGATGTATATAATGAACAGACTAGGTCTATACTGCTCCTACATGGTGTAACAATACATCATGTAGATGTACACTACCATTCAAAAGTTTGGGGTCACTTAGAAATGTCCTTGTTTTTTAAAGAAAATGTTTTCATTTATTTACCTGTTTTTGCTTTGTCATTATGGGGTATTGTGATGTCATTATGGGGCAATGTGATGTCTTATGGGTATTGTGATGTCATTATTGGGTATTGTGTGTAGATTGATGAGGGGGAAAAATTATTGAATCAATTTTAGAATAAGGCTGTAACGTAACAAAATGTGGGAAAAGTGAAGGGGTCTGAATGCTTTCCGAATGCATTGTATATATAGGGCCAGTACTTAGTGACATCACTTCATGAAACAGGAGGTACAAATATATAACATAGATTCACAATATCAACATTCAATGTGTCAAAATATATGACCAAGCTGGAAGTGGAAACGCCAGCCCAGCCACAAGCCTAGAGGTTCACTGATGAACAACCTCCTCCTTCACATCTGACTCCTGATGATGATGATCAACCTCCTCCTTCACATCTGACTCCTGATGATCAACCTCCTCCTTCACATCTGACTCCTGATGATCAACCTCCTCCTTCACATCTGACTCCTGATGATCAACCTCCTCCTTCACATCTGACTCCAGTGATCAATCCAGAGCGTCTTCTTTTTTGGGGAATCCCGATGGACGACGTCATCGAATAGGACGTCATCACCACAACCGCCCACAAGTTAATTGTCATTCAGGTTATTAATGGGAAGAACATTAGCAATATGTCCTGTCTGGTAACTTTTCTCGTTCAAAGGATTTACATTGGCAGTTGCACAGGGAGAAACACCATTAAAAAAACTCAGTTGATCTTAAACTGCGAAAACACTTTTGGAAGTCTTTAACTGCATCAAAGTCTGTGGCCTGTGATGTTGGGACAAAATGATGAGTCCCTTATTATACAAGAGACAAAATTCACAAATTCTACAGCACAACGGCAGAGTCATGTCTTCAGTGTAAAACTAACAATGACTCAATAATCCTTCTGGGAATGTTATGATGTCATAAAGTTATGGGCGGAGTTAGAAAGTTGGCTGTCAGAAGTACAGTTCTACAATGTAAAATTACTTTTAATCTGTCTGTCTGTATATTTCAAAACATGACATTTGAGGGTGCAGTGAGATACCCCAGAGTTGGATGATACTTTTCTCATCAATCATCTTATATATTATACTTAATTAAAACCTGGAAATCAACCAGTCCTCTGTTGTTAATTCAAAAGAAAGGTCAAATGCTTTATTATCCAAAAGTTTAAAGTGACGGAGAGAAATAAAATGGTGCTGATGCGGGCTGGAGATGGGGGTGTGTTCTAGTGGGTCTGGGCAGGTGTGATGTAGTTAATGGAGATGGAGGTGTGTTTTAGTGGGTCTGGGCAGGTGTGATGTAGTTAATGGAGATGGAGGTGTGTTCTAGTGGGTCTGGGCAGGTGTGATGTAGTTAATGGAGATGGAGGTGTGTACTAGTGGGTCTGGGCAGGTGTGATGTAGTTAATGGAGATGGAGGTGTGTTCTAGTGGGTCTGGACAGGTGTGATGTAGTTAATGGAGATGGAGGTGTGTTCTAGTGGGTCTGGGCAGGTGTGATGTAGTTAATGGAGATGGAGGTGTGTACTAGTGGGTCTGGGCAGGTGTGATGTAGTTAATGTTTCAAATCAAATCAAATCAAGTTTATTTTATATAGCCCTTCTTACATCAGCTGATATCTCAAAGTCCTGTATAGAAACCCAGACTAAAACCCAAACAACAAGCAATGCAGGTGTAGAAGCACGGTGGCTTGGAAAAACTCCCTAGAAAGGCCAAAACTAGGAAGAAACCTAGAGAGGAACCAGGCTATGAGGGGTGGCCAGTCCTCTTCTGGCTGTGCCGGGTGGAGATTATAACAGAACATGACCAAGATGTTCATAAATGACCAGTATGGTCAAATAATAATAATCACAGTAGTTGTTGAGGGTGCAACAGGTCAGCACCTCAGGAGTAAATGCTCCTGCTGTCTCTAGAGAGTTGAAAACCGCTGGTCTGGGACAGGTAGCACGTCCGGTGAACAGGGCAGGTTTCCATAGCCGCAGGCAGAACAGTTGAAACGAGCAGCAGCACGGCCAGGGGACTGCAAGGAGTCATCATGCCAGGTAGTCCTGAGGCATGGTCCTAGGGCTCAGGTTCTCTGAGAGAGAGAAAGAAAGAGAGAATTAGAGAGAGCATACTTAAATTGACACAGGACACCGGATAAGACAGGAGAAATAGTCCAGATATAACAGACTGACCCTAGCCCCCCGACACAAACTACTGCAGCATAAATACTAGAGGCTGAGACAAGAGGGTTCAGGAGACACTGTGGCCCCATCCGATGATACCCCCAGACAGGGCCAAACAGGCAGGATATAACCCCACCCACTTTGCCAAAGCACAGCCCCCACACCACTAGAGGGATATCTTCAACCACCAACTTACCATCCTGAGACAAGGCCGAGTATAGCCCACAAAGATCTCCGCCACGGCACAACCCAGGGGGGGGGGGGGGGGGGTTGTTAACCCAGACAGGAAGACCACGTCAGTGACTCAACCCACTCAAGTGACTCACCCCTACTAGGGACGGCATGGAAGAGCACCAGTAAGCCAGTGACTCATATATATATATAAATATATGGACAAGCAATGTCAGAGCGGCATAGACAGATACAGTAGAATAGGATAGAATACAGTATATACATATGAGATGAGTAATGCCAGATATGTTAACATGCAGGAGATCCAAGAAGGAAAGACAGTGATGGTGCTCAGTGACGTTGTTGCAAATGGTGGGTAAAATAGTAAAACGTTTGAGTTCATTTTGTCCTGGTCACTTTGCCTACTGTTTATTGCCACGTTGGGATGCAACCTTTGTTTGTTGTCATTTTATTTTATTTTTTTATCATTTTACCCCTGTTTTTTCTCCCCAATTTCGATCTTGTCTCATCGCTGCAACTCCCCAATGGGCTCAGGAGGCGAAGGTCGAGTCATGCGTCCTCTGAAACATGACCCGTCAAACCGCGCTTCTTAACACCCGCCCGCTTAACCCGGAAGCCAGCTGCACCAATGTGTAGGAGGAAACACCGGGCGACGCTTGGCCAATTGTGTGCCGCCCTATGGAACTCCCGATCACGGCAGGTTGTGGTACAGCCCGGGATCGAACCCGGGTGACGCCTCTAGTGACGCCTTTAGCACTGCCATGCAGTACCTTAGACCGCTGCACCACTCGGGTCTATAGTCACCTCTAACACTGTGATACAGTACCTTAGACCGCTGCACCACTCGGGTCTATAGTAACGCCTCTAGCACTGTTATACAGTACCTTAGATCGCTGCACCACTCGGGTCTATCGTGACACCTCTAACACTGCGATACAGTACCTTAGACTGCTGCACCACTCGGGTCTATAGTGACACCTCTAACACTGTGATCTAGTACCTTAGACTGCTGCACCACTCGGGTCTATAGTGACGCCTCTAACACTGCGATACAGTACCTTAGACTGCTGCACCACTCGGGTCTATAGTGACACCTCTAACACTGTGATCTAGTACCTTAGACTGCTGCACCACTCGGGTCTATAGTGACACCTCTAACACTGTGATCTAGTACCTTAGACTGCTGCACCACTCGGGTCTATAGTGACACCTCTAACACTGTGATCTAGTACCTTAGACTGCTTAACCACTCTGGTCTATAGTGACACCTCTAGCACTGTGATCTAGTACCTTAGACTGCTGCACCACTCGGGTCTATAGTGACACCTCTAACACTGTGATCTAGTACCTTAGACTGCTGCACCACTCGGGTCTATAGTGACACCTCTAACACTGTGATCTAGTACCTTTGACCGCTGCACCACTCGGGTCTATAGTGACGCCTCTAACACTGCGATACAGTACCTTAGATCACATCTGGTGACCACTTGATTCCATGCGACCAAACATTCCTGAGGCTGAGTCTCAAATAGTCGCCTGTTCCTTTTAATAGCCGGGCAATAGCACACATAGCAAATACATTTTGGGTCTAAATTAAAGGAGCTACAATTATAGTTTAATTACATGTTTTAAATAAAATGTCCATAATATCTGCATTAATACGAACGAGCGACAAAAATCTCTGAAACTGGAAACACTTATCTCCCTCACTAGCTTTAAGCACCAACTGTCAGAGCAGCTCACAGATTACTGCCCCTGTACATAGCCCATCTATAATTTAGCCCAAACAACTACCTCTTCCCCTACTGTATTTATTTATTTAGCGCCTTTGCACCCCATTATTTCTATCTCTACTTTGCACATTCTTCCACTGCAAATCTACCATTCCAGTGTTTTACTTGCTATATTGTATTTACTTTGCCACCATGGCCTTTTTTTTTGCCTTCACCTCCCTCATCTCACCTCACTTGCTCACATTGTATATAGACTTATTTTTCTACTGTATTATTGACTGTATGTTTGTTTTACTCCATGTGTAACTATGTGTTGTTGTATGTGTCGAACTGCTTTGCTTTATCTTGGCCAGGTCGCAGTTGTAAATGAGAACTTGTTCTCAACTGGCCGACCTGGTTAAATAAAGGAGAAATAAATAACACATAATAATACAAAAATGTAGCAGCAGTATAGACCTAGTCTGTTCATTATATACATCTACATGATGTATTGTTACACAATGTAGGAGCAGTATGGACCAAGTCTGTTCATTATATACATCTATATGATGTATTGTTACACCATGTAGGAGCAGTATAGACCTAGTCTGTTCATTATATACATTACATCTATATGATGTATTGTTACACCATGTAGGAGCAGTATAGACCAAGTCTGTTCATTATATACATCTAGATGATGTATTGTTACACCATGTAGGAGCAGTATGGACCTAGTCTGTTCATTATATACATCTACATGATGTATTGTTACACCATGTAGGAGCAGTATAGACCTAGTCTGTTCATTATTATTATTATTTTTTTGCTGCAGATACGGAGCCCCACCAGGCCTTCACGACTGACAGCCGACGTTATCTGCCCGAGGGAGTTATCCAACTGGCACCTCCGTCGCGACGTTACCTGAACGCTCATCTGGGGCCCGCTAATCGTTAGCTGTCTTATCGGCTGCTATCTGAATAAGTATATCGGACAATTTTTTTTCTTGGGTCACTATATCTATTTTGCCAATTGGATTGATCCCCCCTACCACACGGAACCCCACTAATATACCGACGGAAACGCACGAGGTGTCTAAAAATAGACCTCCATCCTATGCTATCTTGCTACCGATAGCCATCTACCCGGCCAGCTGTCTGGATCGCCGTGACCCCAACCAACCTCTACTCACTGGACCCTTATTGATCACTCGATTAAGCATGCCTCTCCTTAATGTAAATATGCCTTGTCCATTGCTGTTCTGGTTAGTGTTTATTGGCTTATTTCACTGCAGAGCCTCTAGCCCTGCTCACTATACCATATCCAACCTTTCAGTTCCACCACCCACATATGCGATGACATCACCTGGTTTCAATGATGTTTCTAGAGACAATATCTCTCTCATCATCACTCAATACCTAGGTTTACCTCCACAATATTCACATCCTACCATACCTTTGTCTGTACATTATTCCTTGAAGCTATTTTATCGCCCCCAGAAACGTCCTTTTACTCTCTGTTCTAGACGTTCTAGAAGACCAATTCTCATAGCTTTTAGCCGTACCCTTATCCTACTCCTCCTCTGTTCCTCTGGTGATGTAGAGGTTAATCCAGGCCCTGCAGTACCTAGCTCCACTCCTATTCCCCAGGCGCTCTCTTTTGATGACTTCTGTAACCGTAATAGCCTTGGTTTCATGCATGTTAACATTAGAAGCCTCCTCCCTAAGTTTGTTTTGTTCACTGTTTTAGCACACTCTGCCAACCCGGATGTTTTAGCCGTGTCTGAATCCTGGCTTAGAAAGACCACCAAAAATTCTGACATTTTCATCCCCAACTACAAGATTTTCAGACAAGATAGAACGGCCAAAGGGGGCGGTGTTGCAATCTACTGTTCTGTTTTACTGTCCAGGTCTGTTCCCAAACAATTTGAACTTCTACTTTTAAAAATCCACCTCTCTAAAAACAAGTCTCTCACCGTTGCCGCCTGCTATAGACCACCCTCTGCCCCCAGCTGTGCTCTGGACACCATATGTGAACTGATTGCCCCCCATCTATCTTCAGAGCTCGTGCTGCTAGGCGACCTAAATTGGAACATGCTTAACACCCCAGCCATCCTACAATCTAAATTTGATGCCCTCAATCTCACACAAATTATCAATGAACCTACCAGTTACCACCCCAATTCCGTAAACACGGGTACCCTCATAGATATCATCCTAACAAACTTGCCCTCCAAATACACCTCTGCTGTTTTCAACCAAGATCTCAGCGATCACTGCCTCATTGCCTGCATCCGCAATGGGTCAGCGGTCAAACGACCTCCACTCATCACTGTCAAATGCTCCCTGAAACACTTCAGCGAGCAGGCCTTTCTAATCGACCTGGCCGAGGTATCCTGGAAGGATATTGATCTCATCCCGTCAGTAGAGGATGCCTGGATATTTTTTTTAAATGCCTTCCTCACCATCTTGAATAAGCATGCCCCATTCAAGAAATTTAGAACCAGGAACAGATATAGCCCTTGGTTCTCTCCTGACCTGACTGCCCTTAACCAACAGAAAAACATCCTATGGCGTTCTGCATTAGCATCGAACAGCCCCCGTGATATGCAACTTTTCAGGGAAGCTAGAAACCAATATACACAGGCAGTTAGAAAAGCCAAGGCTAGCTTTTTCAAGCAGAAATTTGCTTCCTGCAACACAAATTCAAAAAAGTTCTGGGACACTGTAAAGTCGATGGAGAATAAGAACACCTGCTCCCAGCTTCCTACTGCACTGAAGATAGGAAACACTGTCACCACCGACAAATCCACTATAATTGAGAATTTCAATAAGCATTTTTCTACGGCTGGCCATGCTTTCCACCTGGCTACCCCTACCCCGGTCAACAGCACTGCCCTCCCCTCTGCTACTCGCCCAAGCCTTCCCCATTTCTCTTTCTCCCAAATACAGTCAGCTGATGTTCTGAAAGAGCTGCAAAATCTGGACCCTTACAAATCAGCCGGGCTAGATAATCTGGACCCTTTCTTTCTAAAACTATCTGCTGAAATTGTTGCCACCCCTATTACTAGCTTTTTCAACCTCTCTTTCGTGTCGTCTGAGATTCCCAAAGATTGGAAAGCAGCTGCGGTTATCCCCCTCTTTAAAGGGGGGGACACTCTTGACCCTAACAGCTACAGACCTATATCTATCCTACCCTGCCTTTCTAAGGTCTTCGAAAGCCAAGTCAACAAACAGATTACCGACCATTTCGAATCCCACCATACCTTCTCCGCTATGCAATCTGGTTTCAGAGCTGGTCATGGGTCCACCTCAGCCACGCTCAAGGTCATAAACGATATCTTAACCGCTATCGATAGGAAACAGTACTGTGCAGCCGTATTCATTGACCTGGCCAAGGCTTTTGACTCTGTCAATCACCACATCCTCATCGGCAGACTCGACAGCCTTGGTTTCTCAAATGACTGCCTCGCCTGGTTCACCAACTACTTCTCTGATCGAGTTCAGTGTGTCAAATCGGAGGTTCTGTTGTCCGGGCCTCTGGCAGTCTCTATGGGGGTGGCTCAGGGTTCAATTCTTGGACCGACTCTCTTCTCTGTATACATCAATGATGTCGCTCTTGCTGCTGGTGATTCTCTGATCCACCTCTACGCAGACGACACTATTCTGTATACTTCTGGCCCTTCTTTTGACACTGTGTTAACAACCCTCCAGGCGAGCTTCAATGCCATACAACTCTCCTTCCGTGGCCTCCAATTGCTCTTAAATACATGTAAAACGAAATGCATGCTCTTCAACCGATCGCTGCCTGCACCTGCCCGCCTGTCCAACATCACTACTCTGGACGGCTCTGACTTAGAATATGTGGACAACTACAAATACCTAGGTGTCTGGTTAGACTGTAAACTCTCCTTCCAGACTCACATCAAACATCTCCAATCCAAAGTTAAATCTAGAATTGGCTTCCTATTCCGGAACAAAGCATCCTTCACTCATGCTGCCAAACATACCCTTGTAAAACTGACCATCCTACCAATCCTCGACTTCGGTGATGTCATTTACAAAATAGCCTCCAAAACCCTACTCAATAAATTGAATGCCGTCTATCACAGTGCCATCCGTTTTGTCACCAAAGCCCCATATACTACCCACCACTGCGACCTGTACACTCTCGTTGGCTGGCCCTCGCTTCATACTCGTCGCCAAACCCACTGGCTCCAGGTCATCTACAAGACCCTGCTAGGTAAAGTCCCCCCTTATCTCAGCTCGCTGGTCACCATAGCAGCACCTACCTGTAGCACGCGCTCCAGCAGGTATATCTCTCTGGTCACCCCCAAAACCAATTCTTCCTTTGGCCGCCTCTCCTTCCAGTTCTCTGCTGCCAATGACTGGAACGAACTACAAAAATCTCTGAAACTGGAAACACTTATCTCCCTCACTAGCTTTAAGCACCAGCTGTCAGAGCAGCTCATAGATTACTGCACCTGTACATAGCCCATCTATAATTTAGCCCAAACAACTACCTCTTTACCTACTGTATTTATTTATTTATTTTGCTCCTTTGCACCCCATCATTTCTATCTCTACCTTACACTTTCTTCCACTGCAAACCAACCATTCCAGTCTTTTTTTTTATTTTTGTTTTTACTTGCTATATTGTATTTACTTCGCCACCATGGCCTTTTATATTTTTATTTATTTATATATATATTTTGTTTGCCTTCACCTCCCTTATCTCACCTCACTTGCTCACATTGCCTGAGCTATTTAAAAACACTTTTTCAACAATTCAAGATAGCAGTTAGTTTAGTTTGATGTAAATAAAGATAGCTGAGAAGTGGGACTGTGTCATTGTTTCTGACAAGATCTCTCATTGATCTCGGGTTCAGCCACCAGGGGGCACCAAACCTCTTTGAAAAGTTCATGTGAATAGTTACCACTTCTCAGGAGATGATAGACTTAGCCTTTCAAATGTTTTGTAATGATGGGATGGCTATTGAACAGAACTTTAAAACCTGGTTTTCTTGTATGTACCAGTTCATGAAATCACACATTTGACCTTTATGCTCACTGAGTCTGTACATAGTCAAAGCTTTCCTTAAGTTTGGGTCAGTCACAGTGGTAAGGTATTCTGCCCTTTCTCCGCCTCTCTCCCTTTTCACTCCCTCTCTCCGCCTCTTTCCCTTTTCACTCCCTCTCTCCGCCTCTCTCCCTTTTCACTCCCCTCCGCCTCTCTCCCTTTTCACTCCCTCTCTCCGCCTCTCTCCCTTTTCACTCCCTCTCTCCGCCTCTCTCCCTTTTCACTCCCTCTCTCCGCCTCTCTCCCTTTTCACTCCCTCTCTCCCTTTTCACTCCCCTCTCTCCGCCTCTCTCCCTTTTCACTCCCCTCTCTCCGCCTCTCTCCCTTTTCACTCCCCTCTCTCCGCCTCTCTCCCTTTTCACTCCCTCTCTCCGCCTCTCTCCCTTTTCACTCCCTCTCTCCGCCTCTCTCCCTTTTCACTCCCTCTCTCCGCCTCTCTCCCTTTTCACTCCCTCTCTCCGCCTCTCTCCCTTTTCACTCCCTCTCTCCGCCTCTCTCCCTGTTCACTCCCTCTCTCCGCCTCTCTCCCTGTTCACTCCCTCTCTCCGCCTCTCTCCCTGTTCACTCCCTCTCTCCGCCTCTCTCCCTTTTCACTCCCTCTCTCCGCCTCTCTCCCTGTTCACTCCCTCTCTCCGCCTCTCTCCCTGTTCACTCCCTCTCCCCGCCTCTCTCCCTTTTCACTCCCTCTCTCCCTTTTCACTCCCTCTCTCCGCCTCTCTCCCTTTTCACTCCCTCTCTCCGCCTCTCTCCCTTTTCACTCCCTCTCTCCGCCTCTCTCCCTTTTCACTCCCTCTCTCCGCCTCTCTCCCTTTTCACTCCCTCTCTCCGCCTCTCTCCCTTTTCACTCCCTCTCTCCGCCTCTCTCCCTTTTCACTCCCTCTCTCCGCCTCTCTCCCTTTTCACTCCCTCTCTCCGCCTCTCTCCCTTTTCACTCCCTCTCTCCGCCTCTCTCCCTTTTCACTCCCTCTCTCCGCCTCTCTCCCTTTTCACTCCCTCTCTCCGCCTCTCTCCCTTTTCACTCCCTCTCTCCGCCTCTCTCCCTTTTCACTCCCTCTCTCAACCTCTCTCCCTTTTCACTCCCTCTCCCAGCCTCTCTCCCTTTTCACTCCCTCTCTCCGCCTCTCTCCCTTTTCACTCCCTCTCTCCGCCTCTCTCCCTTTTCACTCCCTCTCTCTCCCTTTTCACTCCCTCTCTCTCCCTTTTCACTCCCTCTCTCTCCCTTTTCACTCCCTCTCTCTCCCTTTTCACTCCGCCTCTCTCCCTTTTCACTCCGCCTCTCTCCCTTTTCACTCCCCTCTCTCCGCCTCTCTCCCTTTTCACTCCCTCTCTCCGCCTCTCTACCTTTTCACTCCCTCTCCCTCCCTAAGAACTTCCCATTTGAATCAATAAGGATTGCAGTTGTGGGTGACTATCTGGGTAGAGCAGACTGGGAGGCTGGTATTCTGACCTGGGCTGGAGCAGACTGGGAGGCTGGTATTCTGACATGGGCTGGAGCACACTGTGCTGGAGCAGACTGAGAGGCTGGTAAGTTGACCTGTGCTGGAGCAGACTGGGAGGCTGGTATTCTGACCTCGGCTGGAGCAGACTGGGAGGCTGGTATTCTGACCTGGGCTGGAGCAGACTGGGAGGCTGGTATTCTGACCTGGGCTGGAGCAGACTGGGAGGCTGGTATTCTGACCTGGGCTGGAGCACACTGTGTTGGAGCAGACTGAGAGGCTGGTTGGCTGACCTGGGCTGGAGCAGACTGAGAGGCTGGTATTCTGACCTGGGCTGGAGCACACTGTGTTGGAGCAGACTGAGAGGCTGGTTGGCTGACCTGGGCTGGAGCAGACTGAGAGGCTGGTATTCTGACCTGGGCTGGAGCAGACTGAGAGGCTGGTATTCTGACCTGGGCTGGAGCACACTGTGTTGGAGCAGACTGAGAGGCTGGTATTCTGACCTGGGCTGGAGCACACTGTGCTGGAGCAGACTGGGAGGCTGGTATTCTGACCTGTGCTGGAGCACACTGTGTTGGAGCAGACTGAGAGGCTGGTATTCTGACCTGTGCTGGAGCACACTGTGCTGGAGCAGACTGGGATACTGGTATTCTGACCTGTGCTGGAGCAGACCGGGAGACTATTATTCTGACCTGTGCTGGAGCACACTGTGTTGGAGCATACTGGGAGGCTGGTATTCTGACCTCGGCTGGAGCAGACTGGGAGACTGGTATTCTGACCTGGGCTGGAGCAGACTGGGAGGCTGGTATTCTGACCTGGGCTGGAGCACACTGTGTTGGAGCAGACTGGGAGGCTGGTATTCTGACCTCGGCTGGAGCAGACTGGGAGGCTGGTATTCTGACCTGGGCTGGAGCAGACTGGGAGGCTGGTATTCTGACCTGGGCTGGAGCAGACTGGGAGGCTGGTATTCTGACCTGGGCTGGAGCACACTGTGTTGGAGCAGACTGTGAGGCTGGTTGGCTGACCTGGGCTGGAGCAGACTGAGAGGCTGGTATTCTGACCTGGGCTGGAGCAGACTGGTAGGCTGGTGCAGTGTCATCAGGCTGTGTGGTGGAGGCCGTCCTGTTCTCGGGTTCTGCTTGTGTTATGCCAACCACCAGGTCATTATTACCACCAGGTCATTATAACCACCAGGTCATTATTACCACCAGGTCATTAGAACCACCAGGTCATTAGAACCACCAGGTCATTAGAACCACCAGGTCAGGGAGAAAAGACTCACCTTGTCGCTCAGGTAGGGTATCAGCCTGAGCTATTTAAAAACACTTTTTCAACATTTCAAGATAGCAGTTAGTTTAGTTTGATGTAAATAAAGATAGCTGAGAAGTGGGACTGTGTCATTGTTTCTGACAAGATCTCTCATTGATCTCAGGTTCAGCCACTAGGGGGCACCAAACCTCTTTGAAAAGTTCATGTGAATAGTTACCACTTCTCAGGAGATGATAGACTTAGCCTTTCAAATGTTTTGTAATGATGGGATGGCTATTGAACAGAACTTTAAAACCTGGTTTTCTTGTATGTACCAGTTCATGAAATCACACATTTGACCTTTATGCTCACTGAGTCTGTACATAGTCAAAGCTTTCCTTAAGTTTGGGTCAGTCACAGTGGTCAGGTATTCTGCCCTTTCTCCGCCTCTCTCCCTTTTCACTCCCTCTCTCCGCCTCTTTCCCTTTTCACTCCCCTCTCTCCGCCTCTCTCCCTTTTCACTCCCTCTCTCCGCCTCTCTCCCTTTTCACTCCCCTCCGCCTCTATCCCTTTTCACTCCCTCTCTCCGCCTCTCTCCCTTTCCACTCCCTCTCTCCGCCTCTCTCCCTTTTTACTCCCTCTCTCCCTTTTCACTCCCCTCTCTCCCTTTTCACTCCCCTCTCTCCGCCTCTCTCCCTTTTCACTCCCTCTCTCCGCCTCTCTCCCTTTTCACTCCCTCTCTCCGCCTCTCTCCCTTTTCACTCCCTCTCTCCGCCTCTCTCCCTTTTCACTCCCTCTCTCCGCCTCTCTCCCTTTTCACTCCCTCTCCCCGCCTCTCTCCCTTTTCACTCCCTCTCTCCGCGTCTCTCCCTTTTCACTCCCTCTCTCTCCCTTTTCACTCCCTCTCTCTCCCTTTTCACTCTGCCTCTCTCCCTTTTCACTCTGCCTCTCTCCCTTTTCACTCCCCTCTCTCCGCCTCTCTCCCTTTTCACTCCCCTCTCTCCGCCTCTCTCCCTTTTCACTCCCCTCTCTCCGCCTCTCTACCTTTTCACTCCCTCTCCCTCCCTAAGAACTTCCCATTTGAATCAATAAGGATTGCAGTTGTGGGTGACTATCTGGGTGGAGCAGACTGGGAGGCTGGTATTCTGACCTGGGCTGGAGCAGACGGGGAGGCTGGTATTCTGACATGGGCTGGAGCACACTGTGCTGGAGCAGACTGAGAGGCTGGTAAGTTGACCTGTGCTGGAGCAGACTGAGAGGCTGGTATTCTGACCTGGGCTGGAGCAGACTGGGAGGCTGGTATTCTGACCTGGGCTGGAGCAGACTGGGGGGCTGGTATTCTGACCTGGGCTGGAGCAGACTGGGAGGCTGGTATTCTGACCTGGGCTGGAGCACACTGTGTTGGAGCAGACTGAGAGGCTGGTTGGCTGACCTGGGCTGGAGCAGACTGAGAGGCTGGTATTCTGACCTGGGCTGGAGCAGACTGGGAGGCTGGTATTCTGACCGGGGCTGGAGCAGACTGGGAGGCTGGTATTCTGACCTGGGCTGGAGCACACTGTGTTGGAGCAGACTGAGAGGCTGGTTGGCTGACCTGGGCTGGAGCAGACTGAGAGGCTGGTATTCTGACCTGGGCTGGAGCAGACTGGGAGGCTGGTGCAGTGTCATCAGGCTGTGTGGTGGAGGCCGTCCTGTTCTCGGGTTCTGCTTGTGTTATGCCAACCACCAGGTCATTATTACCACCAGGTCATTATTACCACCAGGTCATTAGAACCACCAGGTCATTAGAACCACCAGGTCATTAGAACCACCAGGTCATTAGAACCACCAGGTCATTAGAACCACCAGGTCATTAGAACCACCAGGTCATTATTACCACCAGGTCATTATTACCACCAGGTCATTAGAACCACCAGGTCATTAGAACCACCAGGTCATTAGAACCACCAGGTCAGGGAGAAGAGTTTCCCAGTGAGGTGTCAAAACAACAGGAAATCACTCTAGACACAGTTCCTCTGAAGTAGATCAACGGTTCCCTTAATTGGGGCAAGCTCCTTTGGCCTGTCTGCTGAGAGGGTGTGTGGGTGAGGGTGTGCACACCCACACAAACATACACATAAACTTCTCAACCTTAAAGATCCTTCAACACATTAGAAGTCATATAAACTTAAAGAGGTTAACATAGATTTTCCCTCACAACACAGAGATAAATTAGATCCAGCCTGAACTGTTTGATGTAGTAGGGAGTTGTAGTTTCTCTAGAGATAAATCAGATCCAGACTGAACTGTGTGATGTAGTAGGGAGTTGTAGTTTCTCTAGAGATAAATCAGATCCAGACTGAACTGTGTGATGTAGTAGGGAGTTGTAGTTTCTCTAGATAAATCAGATCCAGCCTGAACTGTGTGATGTAGTAGGGAGTTGTAGTTTACAACAGGCCAATATTCTACGTAGTTTAGTGCATAAAACGTAATTAACTACAGTGACCATAATCCATTGCGTGCCTACTTGTCTTGTCTGTGTTTCTTTTACACCTGCTATGTAAGAGACAGAAGAATGCATGATGGTCAATGCTATCTGGGCTCCTTGGGACATCTCTACCCTAAACCCTAACCTTAACCATTTTAAATGTCAAATTCAATGGGCTAGGGACGTCCCAAGGATGTATCTCTACCTGAAATTGAAAATACATTATCTAAGTGATTGATAGTTGGTATTCAGCAGTCATTAAGCCTTATTTCCTTTAATGAACGACTAAAATAGTGATTTTGTCAGACAGCATAGACAGCAGCTCTACACTTTATTGACTGACTGATCCATTCATCCTTCCATCCTCTCCTCTGAAGACCCAGTGAGGGTGGAGCTCAGTCAGAGAGCTGTTGAGGGACTGGTTAGGAAGAACACTTCTACAGCCAGAGAGGTGAGAGGTCACACATGGTTTAGATGGTAAATATTTATGTCCCCTTAGCGGTTCATCACGTCAGCTAAAGGGAATATGTTCCATCATCCATGTTTATTTACATTGTAAATAAATTGTTCACTGATATTGGTGTAATTTCTCACCCCCTTTGGCTGTATGAAAGTTAATTTCTCCTCAGACACACACGTTTGTTTTTTGATATTATGGTCATTTGTTAAATGTACTTGTTTTGCAATATTTTCAAATCAAATCAAGCTTTATTTATACAGCACATGTCAGACATGGATGCAACACAATGGTTTTACAGGAAAAAACTATGAAAATTAAACAGATATATTTAGTACATGTAACAGTATAACTTTAGTCCGTCCCCTCGCGCGAACCAGGGACCCTCTGCACACATCAACAACAGTCACCCATGAAGCATCGTTACCCATCACTCCACAAAAGCCACAGCCCTTGCAGAGCAAGGGGAACCACTACTTCAAGGTCTCAAAGCGAGTAACGTCACCAATTGAAACGCTATTAGCGCGCACCACCGCTAACTAGCTAGCCATTTCACATCGGTTACACAACAAACATAAGAGGATAAAAAACAGAAGAAAAACAACTGAAAGACTAATGAGCAAGAAAGAAAGGAAATGCCATTGATTAAAATATTAACAATATGATGCTATATCCAACCCAACCCAAAATATAAGCTTGTTTTTTTAGAACTAACAGAGTCACTGACAACTAAACAGGTGGGGTTTTAGGAGGGGTTCTGAAAGACACTATGGGGGTGTCCACTGAAAGTTGACTAGTAACAACAACTGGGACATAAAAGACAACCACCATGAGACCCACTAAATCTTCCCAAGAAGAGGCAAACAAAAGAAAAACCCACAACTAACTTAAAGACAGGAAACAAACCAAAAAGGTGGAGCATCTAAAGGTCTTACCTCCACATCTATCAAGACAACTGGAGCACTGGGCCAGACACTCTTAAATAGAACCTGGACCAGCTCAGGTGAAACACCTTCCCACTAACGAGATGGACAAGCCAGCACAGGTGTAACACATACTGACTAACGAGGTGACACCAATCAGTGCTCCCAAGACACATTTCAGTTGAATGGATTCAGTTGTACAATCAATCAAATGTATTTATAAAGCCCTTCTCACATCAGCTGATGTCACAGAGTGCTGTACAGAAACCCAGCCTAAAACCCCAAACAGCAAGCCATGCAGGTGTAGAAGCACGGTGGCTAGGAAAAACTCCCTAGAAAGACAAGAACCTAGGAAGAAACCTAGAGAGGAACCAGGCTATGAGGGGTGGCCAGTCCTCTTCTGGCTGTGCCGGGTGGATATTATAACAGAACATGGCCAAGATGTTCAAATGTTCATAAATGACCAGCAGGGTCAAATATTAATAATCACAGTGGTTGTCGAAGGTGCAACAGATCTGCACCTCAGGAGTAAATGTCAGTTGGCTTTTCATAGCCAATCATTCAGAGTATCTCTACAACTTCCATTTCACATAATCATCTACAATGCTTCACCTTCTACAATATAAACATGGTGTCTACTGGCTGTCAACAATTAAAAACAAGAAAAAAAATAACACGATTGTATATTATTATTCAGAAATACATGCTTTTTCTTTCCATAGAATCCTAAAACTCAGTAGCTTCTAGAACTCTCGTCTTCCTAAAACTCACTAGCTTCTAGAACTCTCGTCCCCTTGGAACGAGCCCAAACAAAACTCAAATCAAATTGTATTAGTCACATGCGCCGGATACAACACTGGAACTCTTACTTACGAGCCCCCAACAGTGCAGTTAAAAAATACAGAAAAGAATAAGAGATAAAACTAATATCCAACACGGGAAAAACGTGTCAAAATAAATTGTGATCATGGTAACTCACTGGCTAAATGCAAAACACAAATCTATTTGACTGCCCACCCTTGAGATAATCAGCAACCAAGTTGTCCTTGCGACAGACATGTCTGTTTTCAAGAGGAAACTCCTGCGATATCCGTAGTAACTTTCCACCTCACTGCGAGGCTTCTCTCTCTTCTCAGGGTTCACTAGATAGGCATGTTGTTGGATATAAAAGCAGGGTAACAATGTCAATATAAATGTACCCAAAAATGTCAAGTTGGTTGCATGAATAACTATGATTACTAAATGTTACATAATATGAAATATCAAAACCAAATGTTCACCCCTTTGTTAATATGTATTGGCAATAATTAACTTAATGGTGAGGCATGGAATAATAAAACATGTATCTTTTGTCAGGCTGAATGTTTGAATATATGAGGTGATTTGAGTCATGCTTCTTCAGTAGTGGACTAAAGACAATTAGCACTTGAATGTTGTCAAGAAATACTGGAGTGATGTGAGATTGTTAATAAAATTGATTATAGACTAATTTATATTATTATTATAATATTTTTTTTGATTGAAAAAACGACCTGAAAAGACATATTTTCAACTTTCAATTTCAACTACATCCCAACATATATTCAACGTCTTTTGAATGACATTTTGCCAATTGGGAATAGTGCAATATCAAAACACAGTAAATGGGAATAGTGCAATATCAAAACACAGTTTTAACGTGTCCAAATCAATAACCAATATGCAGAAACAGTTTGGGATATATTGAAGACCTAAACATTTTGGAGTGTTTCATTGTGATTCCAGTGGGTCACCAACGTGGTAAACAGCTAGCTACATTGTGATTCCAGTGGGTCACCAACGTGGTAAACAGCTAGCTACATTGTGATTCCAGTGGGTCACCAACGTGGTAAACAGCTAGCTACATTGTGATTCCAGTGGGTCACCAACGTGGTAAACAGCTAGCTACATTGTGATTCTAGTGGGTCACCAACGTGGTAAACAGCTAGCTACATTGTGATTCCAGTGGGTCACCAACGTGGTAAACAGCTAGCTACATTGTGATTCCAGTGGGTCACCAACGTGGTAAACAGCTAGTTATATTGTGATTCCAGTGGGTCATCAACATGGTAAGTGTAACACAACTCTTTTGTGTTAGTCACTTTTTGTTAAATCATATAAATAGTACTCTTCCAATTCAGAGCCTGGATTTTCCCCCTGAGGCTAATATCCATATCATGTTGAAATCAATAGAACAGGGGACAAACATTTAGGCTTCTACATTGTGACATCATTAAAATACTCCTTCTACAATGTTAAAACATTCTACATTGTGACATCATTAAAATACTCCTTCTACAATGTTAAAACATTCTACATTGTGACATCATTAAAATACTCCTACTACAATGTTAAAACATTCTACATTGTGACATAATTTCATTATTTCATTGATATCATGAAACAACTCCTTCATGTATGTATTTTCTGATGTTTGATCAGAGACATTTTACTAGAGTATCTCTTCCCACATTGATCACAGCTATGAGATTTCTCTCCTGTGTGTCTTCTCTGGTGCACTGTCAGATTGCTAGATTGACCAAAACTCTTCCCACATTGACCACAGCTATAAGGTTTCTCTCCTGTGTGTGTTCTCTGGTGTGAAGTCAAAGAGCCAGATGTAGTAAAACTCTTCCCACATTGATCACAGCTATAAGGTTTCTCGCCTGTGTGTGTTCTTTGGTGTAATGTCAGGTGGCTAGATTGGCCAAAACTCTTCCCACATTGACCACAGCTATAAGGTTTCTCTCCTGTGTGTGTTCTCTGGTGTATAGTCAGCTGGCTAGATGTAGTAAAACTCTTCCCACATTGATTACAGCTACAAGATTTCTCTCCTGTGTGTGTTCTCTGGTGTGAAGTCAGCTGGCCAGATGTAGTAAAACTCTTCCCACATTGATCACAGCTATAAGGTTTCTCTCCTTTGTGTATTCTCTGGTGTAAAGTCAGAGAGCCAGATGTAGTGAAACTCTTCCCACATTGATCACAGCTATAAGGTTTCTCTCCTGTGTGTGTTCTCTGGTGTAAAGTCAGAGAGCCAGATGTAGTAAAACTCTTCCCACATTTATTACAGCTATAAGGTTTCTCTCCTGTGTGTATTCTCTGGTGTATAGTCAGCTGGCTAGATGTAGTAAAACTTTTCCCACATTGATCACAGCTACAAGATTTCTCTCCTGTGTGTATTCTCTGGTGTGAAGTCAGAGAGCCAGATGTAGTAAAACTCTTCCCACATTGATCACATCTATAAGATTTCTCTCCTGTGTGTGTTCTCTTGTGTGTTTCAAGTTCTGATGAAGATGTGCAACCTTTCCCACAGTCAGAGCAGCAGTGAGATTTCTTCCCTGTGGGTCTCTGCTGGTGTTTCTGGTGTTCTGATGCGGAGAGACTCTTCTCTGCCTCTTCAGCATCATGATATTGTTGAGGCTCCCCAGAGGATCCACGATTGTCCCGTCTCTCATCTGTGTGAACGACAAAGTCAGACAGATGGTTAAAGGCCCACAACAGCAGAAATCCAATGTTCATTTGAGGTAAAAGGTGATGCCCAGAGTGTACCCATGACATTGTACAACAACTGACGTCTATTACATTTGACAATTAAGACAGTCAAGATAGCAACAATAGTCATATTTTGTCTTGTTTTTACATTATTGGTAACTAGAAATAAGTTATTCAAGTTGTTGAAACTCTAAGCAGTGTGCCAGACGACTATTGGTTTCCAATATAGGCCCCTTTCTGTGTTTGATAAAATTGCGTCACGAGGTCAATGCACACACAATTTGATTGCAGAAACTCCTCCCTGCTAATTAGGAAACCACTAGTTATGGATGTAGTATATCTGCCTGGAGCAAAAAATGGCGAGTGAAGATTGTAGTTTTTCCACAATGTATTCTGAATATTACAGCGCAAGATCAGGAGTGCTACTGAAGGAAACTCACATTAAGCTCTGTGTCTATTCACTAATTCACCACCGTGGGGGAAAACTCAGGGGAGTTCTCATAGGCTGACAGCAAAAATAGCCTCCATTTCCAGGTTGCTTATGAGTGAATTTCACATTACTATTGGATTATAATTGTAAGGCTCGTTTTGAATCTCCTGATTAATATGTTTGTGTTACTGTCGCAAATCAACTGCTTTATACTTAAAAAACACTTCAACCAGTAAAATGGTCTTTAGCTAGCTTTTCCATCAGCCTGACAATGAGGGTTTGTACACTAAGTGCTTAACAAATTGGCCCATAACTTCACCAAACAATAACATAGTAGGGGTCGACCCATTATGATTCTTCAACGCCAATACCGATTATTGGAGGACCAAAAAAAGCCGATACCGATATTTTTTTATTATATATATATATATATACACACATTGTTTATATATTTGTATTACAACGATACTGAATGAACACTTTTATTTTATCTTAATAATAAATAAATAATGAAATACTTTGGTTTAAAAAATGCAAAAACACAATGTTGGAGAAGAAAGTAAAAGTGCAATATTTCATATACATTTGAATTTATTTATCTAATATATTTTTTTACCTTTATTTTACTAGGCAGGTCAGTTAAGAACAAATTCGTATTTTCAATGACAGCCTAGGAACAGTAGGTTAACTGCCTGTTCAGGGGTAGAACGACAGATTTGTACCTTGTCAGCTCGGCGATTTGAACTTGCAACCTTTCGGTTACTAGTCCAACGCTCTAACCACTAGGCTACCGGCTGGTTACTAGTCCAACGCTCTAACCACTAGGCTACCTGCTGGTTACTAGTCCAACGCTCTAACCACTAGGCTACCGGCTGGTTACTAGTCCAACGCTCTAACCACTAGGCTACCGGCTGGTTACTAGTCCAACGCTCTAACCACTAGGCTACCCTGCCGCCTCTACACTCTAACCACTAGGCTACCTGCCGCCTCTACACTCTAACCACTAGGCTACCGGCTGGTTACTAG
Source organism: Salvelinus namaycush (assembly GCF_016432855.1). Classification (NCBI taxonomy): domain Eukaryota; kingdom Metazoa; phylum Chordata; class Actinopteri; order Salmoniformes; family Salmonidae; genus Salvelinus; species Salvelinus namaycush. The sequence continues at coordinate 478,151 of NW_024061442.1, forward strand.
TCCAACGCTCTAACCACTAGGCTACCTGCCGCCTCTACACTCTAACCACTAGGCTACCCTGCCGCCCCGAATGTTCTTATAGGCACTTTGGTATTGCCAGTCTAATCTTGGGAATTGATACGCTTGAAGTCATAAACAGAGCTGTGCTTCAAGAATTGCGAAGAGCTGCTGGCAAACGCAGGAAAGTGCTGGTTTGAATGAATGCTTACGAGCCTGCTGCTGCCTACCACCGCTCAGTCAGACTGCTCTATCAAATATCAAATCATAGACTTAACTATAATGTAATAAACACAGAAATACGAACCTTAGGTCATATTCAATTTAATACCGCTCTTCACAGACCCAGGAAGGGGCGGGGACAAACAGGTGTTGTACCTCGTATCCCTCCTTCAGGGAACAGTAATTATAGTCATAAAGTTATGCTCCCTTTCAGTCGGTCAACTTGAGGTACAACATACTATGGGGAAATACAATCATTCCCCAAAGCCGACCCAAACGGATACTAAATGAAACGGCCCCTGGCAGGTCACCCTGACCTGACCCCGCAAGATGCGTCAGTTTTGTCAATTTATTCACTGTCTTTTGTTTGAAACACTCCTAGAAGTGTTATAGAAGTAGGACTAGTCTACCTGGTTACACATATGGAAGTAGGACTAGTCTACCTGGTTACACATATATAGAAGGACTAGTATACCTGGTTACACATATAGAAGTAGGACTAGTCTACCTGATTACGCATATAGAAGTAGGACTAGTCTACCTGGTTACACACATAGAAGTAGGACTAGTCTACCTGGTTACACACATAGAAGTAGGACTAGTCTACCCAACAACACAAATAGAAGTAGAACTAGTCTACCTGGTTACACATATATAGAAGGACTAGTATACCTGGTTACACATATAGAAGTAGGACTAGTCTACCTGATTACGCATATAGAAGTAGAACTAGTCTACCCAACAACACAAATAGAAGTAGGACTAGTCTACCTGGTTACACATATAGAAGGACTAGTATACCTGGTTACACATATAGAAGTAGGACTAGTCTACCTGGTTACACATATAGAAGGACTAGTATACCTGGTTACACATATAGAAGTAGGACTAGTCTACCTGGTTACACATATAGAAGTAGGACTAGTCTACCTGGTTACACATATAGAAGGACTAGTATACCTGGTTACACATATAGAAGTAGGACCAGTCTACCTGGTTACACATATAGTAGAAGAACTAGTCTACCTGGTTACACATATAGTAGTAGAACTAGTCTACCTGGTTACACACATAGAAGTAGGACTAGTCTACCTGGTTACACATATAGAAGTAGGACTAGTCTACCCAACAACACAAATAGAAGTAGAACTAGTCTACCTGGTTACACATATAGAAGGACTAGTATACCTGATTACGCATATAGAAGTAGGACTAGTCTACCTGGTTACACATATAGAAGTAGGACTAGTCTACCTGATTACGCATATAGAAGTAGAACTAGTCTACCTGGTTACACATATAGAAGGACTAGTATACCTGATTACGCATATAGAAGTAGGACTAGTCTACCTGGTTACACATATAGTAGTAGGACCAGTCTACCTGGCCTGAGCACAAATGTAGATCCATAAATGAGCCCATTTGGGGATGTCTGATAGTTTTTCTGATTGTCTGCACCACTAATGAGTTGTGGAGCCTCTCGAAGCACATTTTTTTCTCACCTCAAACAGCAAGTAAACAAAGTCTAATCAAAACCAATTGCAAATGAGAATAACTTCTCAAAGTATTTGAAAAATATTTCCATCTCTATTCCTTTCGATAACCACAAAAGGGAAAATTTTGATTACTTCTTATCCCTTTCACAAATAGCCTACAGCTGTGTCGGTCGAGAACACTCACAGGCACGGGAAACTGAGGGCCCAGAATATTTTATACAATGTTTCAAGTTCGTTATGGACAGGCCATGCGATTTATAGGACATTTATTTGCAATGTTTTTATTTGTTGGCTTTATGTAGGCTATTTTTTACATAGTTGGCAATGGCAATAAAAGTTACTTTTAGATTTGTATAATTTTCATTTAGATAGAATGTAGATTAATCACAGACAATGATTTTGAGATACTATTATAAATTAAATGAAACTGTTCCAGTAAAATGAACATATGAAAATCATAACTGGCACCAGATCAGTAGAAATGGTAAGATACATTTGCACTCCAAATGTAGGTTGCCGACTGCTTGTGTAGCCGATTACCAGCAACGACAGAATTTATGAAGGACAGCAAGAGGAGGTGGTTCAGGAAGAGTTTCTTCTCTTCTGGTTGGGCGTTATTGATGTAATGGCATGAAAATAAACGCTGAATATTATACAATGATTTATCAACAGCTCTAACAATTTGACCCTACAGGAAATCTACACTGGCAATTCTAGAATATACTATATATCCTAGAAACCTGGTTAAACTATCATTATGACATCATGGATGAATTCTAGAATATACTATATATCCTAGAAACCTGGTTAAACTATCACTATGACATCATGCACTGCCAGTCCTTGTATTCATAGTGTAGTGAATTCAGGACGAAGCCCTGAGCTGAACTCAAACCTGGGTCCAGCGACTGTCAAGCCAACACCTTATAACTGTTTTGCCAAGATGTCTGAACTTGTTGACGAGGTCGCTAGGTTTTGGGTTACGGTTGATACAATAGCTTTCTCTATTAATTTGAGAGTGGTTACATTTCTCCAGACCCCATCCCAGACCCCATCCCTCAGCTGTTTACCAAACCAAGTCTCTGGGCAGCCATTTTGTTGCTGTTTAAATACTAGGTTGTCCCTTTAAAAAAGCCACACAAGAATCAATCAACCAATAACAAAGCTGTAATTCCACCACTGTTTTGCTAATAAGATGATGGATGGGGGTGGAGAAATGTAACTACTTTCAAATTCATAGAAAGACCTATGGATGCAAGGACTGTCCATCCATGATATCAACATTATAGTTTTAACTATGTTTTGAGGCTTTACAGTGTTGATTTACATTGTTTCTATACATTGAAGTAAAAAAAGCTTATTCTGGGTTCTGATGGGGTACAACAGTTGAACTAAGCTCATGAGGCATGTGTTATATTCTTCAAGAATCAATGGCTATAAATAACTAATTTAAAAATCAAAATATGGATGTAGCAATTGCAGATTTCCCCTTTAACACCACACATCCTTCCAGTGACTGGAGCGAATTTCAAAATTCGCTGAAGCTGGAGACTTATATTTCCCTCACCAACTTTAAACATCAGCTATCTGAGCAGCTAACCGATCGCTGCAGCTGTACATGTACTTTTCTGCTCTTTTGCACACCAGTATCTCTACTTGCACATCATCATCTGCTCATTTATCACTCCAGTGTTAATCTGCTAAATTGTAATTCTTCGCTACTATGGACTATTCATTGCCTACCTCATGCCTTTTGCACACACTATATATAGACTTTATTTTTTTCTACTGTGTCATTGACTTGTTTATTGTGTTATTGGCTTGTTTATTGTTTATTCCATGTTATTCCATGTGTAACTCTATGTTGTTGTCTGTGTCACACTGCTTTGCTTTATCTTGGCCAGGTCGCAGTTGTAAATGAGAACTTGTTCTCAACTGGCCTACCTGGTTAAACTATCATTATGACATCATGGCCACCTGGTTAAACTATCATTATGACATCATGGTCACCTGGTTAAACTATCATTATGACATCATGGCCTACCTGGTTAAACTATCATTATGACATCACAGCCACCTGGTTAAATAAAAAAATAAAACAGTTCAACAACTGCAGAGTTTGTGTCTCTGTTTTTAAGGCAGTACTTACTAGTGTTAATCAGGGCCCGTTCATCGTTAGAACCATTGGATGCCTTAAGATGCGTTTGGGAAACCGAGCCCAGATATTCAGTTTCCTCCTCCTCTTCTTCCAATGTGACAGTCATCTCCCCAGCCTCCTCTTTCTCTTCCTCCTCTTCTTTTACTGTAACATCCTCTTCCTCCTCTTCTTTTACTGTAACATCCTCTTCCTCTTTCAATCTGAACGCGTCTTCCTCTTCTTTCACTGTAACGTCTTTCTCTTCTTCTTTCACTGTAACAGCCTCAACCTCTACTTCTTGTTTTACTGTGATATCCTTCTCTTCCTTCTCCTCTTTGACAAGAGCTTCCTTCTCCGTCCAGCAGTCCTTCTCTTCATTAACAAGAGAGTAGCTTAGTGACCTCATGGTTGGAGATGTTAGCTAGCTAGGCTAATGCTAACTTAACCAGCCCACTAGATGAATAATAAAAACAATACCGTAAATATGAAATTAAAACGGATAACTAACTAGACGACAGAAGTGGGTTTAAAATACAGTGGCTAATATACACTAAAGCGTCTAAAGAGCTTTATTTGTTCGTATATTTTGGCTAGCAAGCTACCGAGGTGTCTGACGAACTGTTGCTGCTGCTGAAAGAAGCGTTCCGTCCACTAGATTATACGTCACAGTAGCATCATTGCCTTAAAGTCGCAGACCGCAATCTGCTGACTGGAGTGGGTAACGCAGTTGAGTAAAATGTAAATCTAATTTTCAGACAAAAAATTAAAGGGTAGGATTCAGGGAATTAGCTAGTCCTAAAATATTAATTAGCCCCCCCTAAATAAATCAATATCAGTCAATATATTTTTTCTGTGATTTCTTATTTCGTCAACCATTCCATCGCATCTTAAACATCTTACCAGGCCTGCACTAGGACCGGGGGCGGCTGCTGCTGCGCTAGTGACTGTTCGACTTTCTTCAGCAAAGATGGCGGACAGAAATACTAGGAGAGAGGGGTACGTCTACACAGAACTGAACTGAATCAAAGATGGAGGATAGAAATACTAGGAGAGAGGGGAAACCCTACACAGAACTAAACTGAATCAAAGATGGCGGACAGAAATACTAGGAGAGAGGGGAACCCCTACACAGAACTGATCTGAATCAAAGATGGCGAACAGAAATACTAGGATGGAAGCAACTGTAAGGGATTATAACGTCATAAAAAAATTATGCAAAAACATGTACAGTTGACAGGAATGTTAGTTCATGTAGAGACAAACGATTATGCATTTTTTTAACATAAAATTAATTTACGAAAATCGTGATTTAGCCAGCTAGCTGACTAGCTTTATGGGTGTTGTGACATGAGTATGACATTGTAATTCTGGTTGTTTTAGGGACTCCTGAAACAACCATCAAACCAGGCTTTCGTTTTGTGTAACAGTGGATGTAAAGAATCTAGCTAGCTGAAGAATTTACTGCAAATGTAATGTACAATTTTGTAAGCTTTCCTTGCTGATATTTACCATGCAGATAGATGAAATAACGTAGCTAGCTATGTTCTTGCTTATTGTGCAGTGGATTATTAAAATCCCTGTATGCCCATGGATGCGTAGCTAGCTATCTAGCCGATCTGTGTATGGACCCAAACGTTTGGTATACATATTAGTTAAGAACCTAGCTATGAACCTCAGCTATCATAGCCAGTTGTATCAACTTCAAAACAGTCTGAATGACATTAATGAAGCCTATGGATTGAGTAGAATATAATATCATGTTGTGCCAAGAATGCAAGTAGTTATTGTATACATGTAGTTATTACCATGCATGAGATCCCCACATTGTAGCCTGTACATTTAATATATTCACTGATCATGTACTCTACCTTGGCAAATAAAGGTGCAGTTTAGGTATGAATGTCTTTGAGATTATTTTTGAGTCATATCCAATACCAGGAGAATCAAATTCCAGTCTTTGAAAGACGCTGTGGCTGCATGGATGTATTACAATTATACACTTCAACAATGTTTACCAATCTTGGTCCTGGGACATCAATGGTTACACATTGTAACTAATAGACTAGAAACAGGATTTAACTAGTTAATTCATATATACAGAAATATAATGTTAAAAACAGAACACTACACTTCCTATGCATCATGTAAATACTCCAACACCGGTTCATCTCAACATCTAATGCCCTTCATCTGCATGATCTGATAAACGCAGGATAGGTGGAGTATTTCATCAAATTACACTTCATTTCAACCAGTAGAGAATGTGAAACGCTTGATTGAAAAGCTCATTATCCAAGTGTTGTAAATACAAGTTCAATCTGTACTTCAATGCACATCTGTTGTGCATTATAAAAACAGAGGAAGAAAGAGGAGGTGGCGAGAGAGGTGTAAAAGACAGAAAGGGAAAGAGGTAAGCAGATAGGAGCAGGGAAGGCAGCACATGATTAATGAATCACAGTGCTACATAAATATTCTCTCAGTTCATCACAATTACATAAGTGTCTCTAGTCGGCACAAAGGTTATCTTAAACGCAGGTGAGGTGGCGATGATGGGACTAGGGGTTGGCATCCTCTCACATCAAAACATATCTGCAGACGAGAGACAGATGGAGAGAGAGAGCATGTTTAAGCCTTGTGTTTTTATTTTTTTATTCTGACATTGCATTTCACCTCCTGATTGATGATTAACAAACCTGACTTTGGATCATTAACTCTGGGACTACTGCATCTCTGTCTGTATTTCAATGTAAAGCCTCTCTTTAATAATACTTCCTGTATAATATAAACTGACCTGGGATCATTAACTCTGGGACTACTGCATCTATCTGTATTTCAATGTAAAGCATCTCTTTAATAATACTTCCTGTATAATATAAACTGACCTGGGATCATTAACTCTGGGACTACTGCATCTCTCTGTATTTCAATGTAAAGCATCTCTTTAATAATACTTCCTGTTGACCCGACCAAGTGACCTCTCACCTCTGACCATGCTGTGCCTCGATGTAGCCAGTTCAGATGCAGGAGTGGTTCACCGACACAGCTGATATAACCTAGAGGATTTAGGGAGAAGGGGAGAGAGGGATGAAGTGAAGGAGAGAGACTGTTATTGAGAAAATAAGGTAGTTAAAGCCACAGTGTTCAACAGGAATCTGTGTGTGGCCTCACCTGGTGTCCACACCACACTAAGTGGCTGCAGAGTACTTTATGGTGAAAAACATGAACGGACACACAAGGACAAACAATATAGCGTAGTTATAGAAATAATGAAGTGTCTTACTATTCTCCATGGTTGGCCCTCTTGCCTATTCTTTGAAGGGGGAAGGAGCCACAGTTATACACCTGAGCCTGCTTACTGCACAACACAATCCATCAATCAGATTGATACATGAGTGTGTAGGTGTGGGTTATAGGGTGTCTAATTGTTCTACATTTTTTCAATATTAGTAATATAAAACAGCCTGTTTTGTTTTTGCACAGACATCACACCCTTACCTAAACAGCACCCTCACCTGAGAAGTAGAAATCAAAGGGAGAGAAACTATGAATTGAATATCTGAAGTTGACATAGCTAAGTAAATGGAAGAATAATCTTATTGCAATGTGAATGGATCTTAAAAGAGCCTTTGGTTGTGCATAGTGTAGTCTATGGTGTTGCCAAGGAACAGCACCCTCTTAAAAGAGCCTTTGGTTGTGCATAGTGTAGTCTATGGTGTTGCCAAGGAACAGCACCCTCTTAAAAGAGTCTTTGGTTGAGCATAGTGTAGTCTATGGTGTTGCCAGGGAACAGCACCCTCTTTGAAGAAGTAGGAGGTGAAGATCTCCTGCACACGGATTGCCTCTCTTGCTGCGTTGTTGGACCCCATCCTTGAAACATCCTGCAGAGCAGCAGACTCCTCCTCTGGGCCCCGGGGGCGAGCTGCAGATCCCCTCCTGGTCCTCGTGTCCATCCTCATGAAGTTACGCAGGACACAGGTAGCCTTCACACATCTGAATTCCTCCAGGAGGCAGTCCCAGATGACCCTGGTCACCCAACCTTGCTGTGCCCTACACGGTAACTGTAGGCAATCGTTTTGAAGAAATCTCCAGTTACAAGGTATCTGTAGGAATATGGAAGACAATGTCATTATTAGACTTTTACATCAACAGGTCATTGTGGATTACTAAAGTATAATATCCCTGATAACAAATCATGATAACATTGGATTGATAGATGCATGGGCACACATATGTACATGTGTAGCATGTGACATTAACAGGATCATATCAAGGATGGCATCACAAATGAATACATAAATACCACTTGAAGCTTGATGATGAGTTGATCATTTGAATCAGCTGTGCAGTGCTGAGGCAAAAACAACAATGTGCCTCTTTGAGTCCCCAGGACTGAGAACCACTGCTCTTCATTGGGACCTCTTCATATGTAGACTGGCTTTCATAGCGCTCTTTATCTGAGGACAGAAAACCTCACAAGAAACACACTTCATTATAGTCAAATTACACCACACTGAATATTATGTTACTATTATCTCCGTCCTCACTTCTAGGGACAGGAACTACACAAAAGTACCTGCCCTATCCAGAATAGCCTCCTCTCTCACTGACAGTAGGGGCTGCTATCCTTTCACCCTCCATGGCTGTTAGCTAGCTACCTACAAATGCATTTGGAGTTTGTTTTTTACAGTGATAAATACATCAAGATAGGTAGCTAATATGAAGTTAGACAGCTGATGATATTTAATTCACTTAGCTATCTATCTATCTATACAGTATTTGCTAGCCAACTAGCTAGCTCATTTAGCAGCTCATTAGAGTTAGCCTACACTGTAGCTAGTTAGCTAATAATACATCGTTGTTTCTTTACATTTCCAAAATCTATTTACTTACTTGAACAGGTTCTCCCAGCCATGTGGACAACTGGAAACAGGGCAGCAAAGTTTGTCCCCAGAGCGTTTTAGAGGATATTACTATTGAACTATGTACCCATTTAATAACCAGACCTTCATACAAACTTGCCTTGCTGAATTCTTGACGGAGTCACAATGAGCGGCCTAAGCGGCATCTAGTCCATCTGCTGACTGGACGCAGGTGAGGAAAATGTACATTTTATTTTCAGACAACAAGTTAACTCTAGGGTATTCTCTAGGGATTCTTGAGACATCCCTACACTAAACCCTAACCTTAACCCCTAACTTAACCATTTTAAATGTCAACTTAAACGGGCTAGGGACGTCCCAAATATGTATCGCTACCTGAAAATACATGATCTAAGTGATTGATAGTTAGTATACATCAGTCATAAAGCCTTATTTACTTTAATGAACTACTAAAATAGTGATTTTGTCAGAGCACAGACAGCAGCTCTACACTTTATTGACTGACTGATCCATTCATCCTTCCATCCCTCCTCAGCCTTCCTCTCCTCTGAAGACCCAGTGAGGGTGGAGCTCAGTCAGAGAGCTGCTGAGGGACTGGTTAGGAAGAACACTTCTACAGCCAGAGAGGTGAGAGGTCACACATGGTTTAGATGGTAAATATTTTTGTCCCCTTAGTGGTTCATCACATAAGCAAAAAGGAATATGTTCCATCATCTATGTTTATTTACGTTAGTGCAAATTGTATTGGTGTAATTTCTCACCCCTTTTGGCTGTATGAAAGTTAATTTCCCCTCAGGCACACACATTTGTTCTTTGATATTATGAAGGTAATTTGTGTCAAATGTACTTTTCCCCACTCATTCACCCCATCTCTTCACATTGCTTATTTATATTCAGTGGCCTGACTGCATCCAGACTATGTCAAAGGCCCATCCTGGTAGATCTGAACCGAATGCAGCTTGGAGTGATCAGATGACAGAAGTCACATTTAGGTGCCAGGTGTAACTGAGGCCATAGATGCTCCATATCCATTACTTTGAGTGTTTTATATAATATGATTAAATGTGTTTCTTTCTGTGTTACAGGGGCAGGCAAGAAATGGAACAGCAAGGCCACAGAACATGACATAAGCAGAGCTGTGGGAGACCACCTCAAGCCCCTGGTAGAGCCGGGGGTGGTGTTTACCACTCCACCACGCCTTCAGCAGGCTTGAAAAGTGGGATTGATACTGATTTTCATACTAAGATGGATCAAGAGTCTGTTGATAGGTCAGTCATTGGGTTCATTTGTTAAAATCAAATCAAGCTTTATTTATACAGCACATTTCAGACATGGATGCAACACAATGGCTTCACAGGAGAAAACAATGAAAATAACCAGAAATATTTAGTACACAAACATAACAGGATAAAAAAACAGAAGATTAACAACTGAAAGACAAATGAGCATTCTATGGAAATGCCATTGATTAAAACACTAATTGGATGCAATATCCAACCCAAAATATAAGCTTGTTTTTTAGGAGGGGTTCTCAAAGACACTATGGGGGTGTCCACTGAAAGTTGACTAGTAACAACAACTGGGACCTAAAAGACACCCACCATGAGACCCACTAAATCTGCCCAAGAAGAGGCAAACAAAAGAAAAACACACACCAAACTTAAAGACAGGACGCAAACCAAAAAGGTGGAGCAACTAAAGGTGTTGACTCTCCACATCTATCAAGACAACTGGAGCACTGGGCCAGACACTCTTAAATAGAAACTGGACCGGCTCAGGTGAAACACCTTCCCACTAACGAGATGGACAAGCCAGCACAGGTGTAACACATACTAACTAACAAGGTGAAACCAATCAGTGCGTCCTACGTGCTAACTAGCTATACGTGCTAAAGTCCAACCTCAAAACATAAATGGAAAAACGAAAGACTAACTAACACCTTAAGAGAATGCTCACTAACAACAGAAAACAACTTCCATTTCACATTATAATCAACTACAATGCTTCACCTTCACCAATATAAACATGGTGTCTGTCTACTGGCAACAACAATTACAAACAATATTTATTTTTTATTATTCCCACAAAGATTTTTCTTTCTATAGCTTCTAGAACTCACCAGCTTCTAGAACTCTCGTCCCCTTGGAACGAGCCCAAACAAAACTCATCTCCAATACGTAAAAACGTGCAGTAAAAATAAACTGTGATCCATGGCAATGCCCTGGCTAAACGCAAAACGCAAAACATTTTGACTGCCCCCCTTGAGACAATCAGCAACCAGGGGCCTGTTGCACAAAACTAGGATAAGGGATTAAGCCAGGATATCTTGGTGATCCTGGCTCAATTGATCCGTAATCCGGTTGCACTAAAGATGGATAGGGGGCAGGAGGATATGTTATGGTATAAATTACCATGGAGATTATTTGT